>NC_041384.1:205228845-205238259 GCF_002162155.2 Triticum dicoccoides | reverse complement strand
CGGCCGGCGACCGCCGCCCCGGCCACCGCCCGAGCCGGCCCCGCACCAAGGCCGGCCTCCTCCTCTCCTTCCCCCGGCTCCTTCCTCTCCTTCCCCGGCAACGACGAGCTCCGGCAAGAGCTCCAGCGAGCACGACCTCGACTCCGGCGACCTCGGGATCCGTGCGTGAACAGTGCTCTCAGATCTGGATCTGAGAGGATCGGTTGACTTTTTCGTCCCTAACCCTAATTTTTATGCCTACTTTGACCTGCCGTAACTTTTTATCCGTAGCTCCGTTTTGAACATATAATATATCAAAATGTTCATCTCGACGAGTACATAATTTCATTCCATTGCATCATTTTAATTTGAGATTATCTTGATGCCCAAAATGCTGTTAGAAGGAGGCTTCATGAGTTAATTGTCAGATCTGCTAGTTCATCTTAGACTTTTGTCATTTTTGCCATGATTATTGTGTGCATGCTATGCCTGTGAGTCCTTCACATGTTTTGTTAAGCATTTTTTCTTCCTTACAGAGGTGCAACCCATGCATTTTTAGGATGTGTGTGGTGACTTGTGCAAGCTTGCAAAGTGAGGCACCCGGTAAATCTGTTTTCAGAGACTTAGTTGTTTTCACTAAGTCTGGAATTATTTAGTTCATGATGCCATATGTTCAGCTTGTTTCTTAGTGATCCGTGCCTCTTTTGAGGATGATCAGTAAAGGAGTTTTGTTAATCATGTTATGCTCTATCCATCCATGTCTTTGTTTGCAATTATGGAGCACCCTAGCTTGAGTCAATCAAGCTCTACTTTTGCTTCGTTGTGAATCTGGGCAGATCGTCAACTCGTTTGCGATTTTGCCGATGCTATTGTAGTTGATTCGTGCATGCTATGCCATTGTTCTTGCCATGTATAGCTTGTATTTTGTGCCTTATTAATGGATGTATGCTTGCTTTGCTGTGACTTGCACCATGGTGAGTGCATCGAGCTCGTTTACATGCCTTCGTGAGTTATATTTTAGCGTGTCTCAGTTTTCACTAAGTCTGAAAACTGATTGTGTTTTATGCTATGTTCGTGTGCCCGTTAATATATTTTGTGAACCCTTTTGGCCCCAGGTCACTTTGGGTCTTTTGTTAAGCTTGTTGAGTAGCTCCATGCCATGTTCTTACTTGTCATGTTCAGGTCATGTATCATGTTGTTTTGCTGCTCCAAAGAGGGCTTCGTGATCTGAAATTTCAGACAAGTGTTAATTTCACTAAGTCTGGAATCTGTTTTGCATTTGCGTTTTTTCCATGCTTGTTTGAACCTCATAATGGATGAATTGGCCGTGGCTCAGTGCTAGTCTTTTGTTAAGCATCTTGTGTGCATCCCTGCCATGTATTTTGCTGTCATGTTTGGTGGCTCTAGCATGTTCATTTCGTTGCATCTAGATGCCTACTCGCTGTAAATCGTAGACCGGTGTCATATCTTAAAACGTTTGCCATTTCCAAACCGTAACTCCGATTCCAATGATCTTTATATCGTTTTCAAGCGATTTCATCCCCTCTATCCAGTGGCACACTTGAATTCCAAGTGGAGGCCAGGTTCATGCATTTCCTGTCATATCTTGCATTTTGCATCCCGCATCGCATCCCACATAGCATATCATCATTTCATCATATTGCTTGGTCTTGCACGTGGTTGATTGTATCCTTGTTGCTTGTTTGTCTTGTGTGGGTAGAGCCGGGAGACGAGTTCGCTACCGAGGAGCCCGTTGAGTTTGCTTGTGAGGATCTAGTCAACTCTGACAACTGTGCAGGCAAGATGATCATACCCTTGAAATCACTACTTTCTTTGCTATGCTAGTTTGCTCGCTCTTGCTATGCCAATGCTATGATGCCTACCTTTTGCTTGTCAGCCTCCCAATTGCCATTTCAAACCTGTAACCCACCTTGTCCTAGCAAACCGTTGATTGGCTATGTTACCGCTTTGCTCAGCCCCTCTTATAGCGTTGCTAGTTGTAGGTGAAGTTTGGAGGCCGTTCCTTGTTGGAACATCTTTTATTTACTTGTTGAAATATCATTATATTGCTATGTTATCTTAATGCATCTATATACTTGGTAAAGGGTGGAAGGCTCGGCCTCTCGCCTAGTGTTTTGTTCCGCTCTTGCCGCCCTAGTTTCCGTCATATCGGTGTTATGTTCCCGGATTTTTGCGTTCCTTACGCGGTTGGGTCATAATGGGAACCCCTTGATAGTTCGCCTTGATTAAAGCTTTTCCAGCAATGCCCAACCTTGGTCTTACCATTTGTCACCTAGCCTTTTCTTTCCCTTGGGTTCTACAGACTCAAGGGTCATCTTATTTTAACCCCCCCGGGCCAGTGCTCCTCTGAGTGTTGGTCCCACTGAGCGATGTCCGAGGCTACCAGGGGCAACTCTGGGCTGGCTTACCCGACGTCTGGCTCATCTGAGTGTGCCCTGAGAAAGAGATATGTGCAGCTCCTATCGGGGTTTGTCGGCACATTCGGGCGGTGTTGCTGGTCTTGTTTTAACCTGTCGAATTGTCTTGTTGTACCGGGTTGCCGAGTCTGATCGGTGGGTCTCGGGTGGAGGTCTATTCCTTCGTTGACCGTGAGAGCTTGTCATGGGCTAAGTTGGGACTCCCCTGCAGGGTTTAAACTTTCGAAAGTCGTGCCCGCGATTATGGGCAGATGGGAATTTGTTATTGTCCGGTTGTAGATAACTTGAACCTTAATTAATTAAAATGAATCAACTGAGTGTGTTACCGTGATGGCCTCTTCTCGGCGGAATCCGGGAAGTGGACACGGTGTTGGAGTTATGCTTGCGCAGGTTGTTCCTCTAGATTCTCGCTCGTGCTTTGCCTCCTCTTCTTGCTCTCTTTTGCGGATAAGTTAGCCACCATACATGCTAGTCGCTTGCTGCAGTTCCCCATATTTTGCCTTATCCATTCCTAAAAGCTTAAATAGTCTTGATCGCGAGGGTGTGAGACTGCTGAGTCCCTGTGGCTCACAGATACTATAATTCCAGATGCAGGTCCAGGTGATTTCGCTCCAGGTGACGAGTACGAGCTCAAGTGGGAGTTCGACGAGGACTCTCAGTGTTATTATGTTTCCTTTCCCGATGATCAGTAGTGGTACCTAGTTGGGGTTCGATTCAGGGCCTTGTCACATGTTGGGTTCTTTTCCATTTTGGCGCCGTAGTCGGGCCATGAGTGTTTGCATGATGGATGTTATTTATGTACTTTGATGTGACGTGGCGAGTGTAAGCCAACTATGTATCTCCCCTTTTAATTACATTATACATGGGATGTTGTAATGATTGCCTGACTTGCGACATTGCTTTCAATGCGGTTATGCCTCTAAGTCGTGCCTCGACACGTGGGAGCTATAGCCGCATCGAGGGCGTTACAAGTTGGTAATCAGAGCCTTCCCCGACCTTAGGAGCCCCATTGCTTGATCGTTTTTAGCAGCCGAGTTGTGTCTAGAAAAATGTTTTGAGTCATTTAGGATTTATATATCGGAGAGCTTAGGAATTCTTTTTACTTCCCAGTCTCCTCATCGCTCTGGTAAGGCATCTTGACGTAGAGTTTTGACTCTTCTCTTCTCAAATTTCACTAAAAAAATTTTAGGATCACGCGAGTATCTTTGATTTGTTCCGATGGCTTATGATGAGAACATTGTCTTGGTGCCTCCTGTCAGGGGTTTAGTGGAAGTGTCCCGGGGAGTTGAGCTCTGAGGTGTTGTCATCATAATTTTATCGTTGCAATTCTGGAATACTTGAGATATGTTCGCCGGCATCGAAAATCTCTTTTATGCAGTTCATTGGTGAGATAACCTCGACGCCACCTAGTACTAGGGCGGGAGTTCGGGAGTATCGCCATAACTGGTATAACGGATGCTTTTCGAAGGTTGAGGTAGATGGTTTCCGGAGTTTTCTTGGTTATGTGTTGAAGGATGGATACAGCTGGATGTAGGATTTGCTAGTTTGGGTGAGATATTATGCTTCCCCTGTATCCCCAACACCTGATTGCATAACCGGAAAAGTTCGGGAGTTTCATAGGTGGGAATTCTAGTAGCTCTAGTTCTTCTTCCACGGATATTGGTTTGAAATTGGGATTTCTTACCGATTATTCGTTCTTGATCCGTACCTTGTTGATTTATTTTTCTACCTTAATTCTACGTGGCTTCTCAATTTAAGGATATGTGACCATTTGAAGAGGAATGCATTCGTTCATTTTGTTCGGATGTGAAGACTATATGTTGCAATTTTCATTCCGTTGGATTCAGCTTCAATATTTATCTATCATGTGCTAATGGTGGTCAACCTCTTCAGGATGGCTCCCGCTAAGAGCACCAGTCAGAACCAGAATCAAGATCCGCCACCGCCTCCACCTCCTCCAGAGGCATGGCAAGCTGTGATGGCCGCAACCAATGCAAACACTCAGCTGATCATGCAAATTCTCCAAGAGCGCAATCAAGGCAGTCATGGGAATCAAGGCAGCAATCAGAGTCACTTTGCTACACTCAACCAGTTCCTTGATAATGGGCCAAAGACTTTCAGCAATTGTGTTGAGGCAACCGATGCTGACGATTGGCTTGTGGATCTGTGTAAGCATTTCGAGTGCAGTAACGTCAGGCCTGAGGACTTTATCAAGTTCGCTTCCTTCCAACTCAAAGATCAAGCTGCAGAATGGTTCCAGCAGTACAAGGATTCCAGAGGTGGACGTGTTATCACTTGGGATGATTTCCGTCGAGATTTCCGAGCTCATCATATCCCGCAGAGTGTGGTTGAAAGCAAGCGTGAGGAATTCCGCAATCTGAAGCAAGGCTCTTTGTCTGTCTATGACTACAACAAGTTGTTCCAGAAGCTTGCCCACTTTGCCAAGCAGGACGTGCCTGATGAGAAGAGCATGATATATCAGTTCAGGGGTGGTCTTAGAGAAGATATTCAGCTCGCTCTTGTTCTCTTTGAGCCCTTGAGGTACGATGAGTTCTACAACATGGCACTGAAGCAAGAGGCTGCTCAGTTGAGGTGTGATGCTTCCAGGAAGCGAGTCAGAGATGTTACTCCTTCTTCCTCTACTCAAGTGGCCAAGCAGCAGAAGTTTTGGCTTCCTCCTCCTCCGTTCCGTCAGCCGTATCAGCAGAAGAGCAAAGGTGGCAGTGGTTCTTCCCACCCACCCAACCCTGGCTTTCAGAACAAGACTTCGTCTCAAGCTCCAAGATCGAGTGCTCCGTATCATGGTCCGCTTTCAGAGGTCACGTGCAACAAGTGCCAACAGAAGGGTCACTATGCCAACAAGTGTTTCAACCAGAGGCGTCTTCCTCCTCCTCCTCCTGTCAGATCGGCAAGTACAGCTATGGTCAAGCATAACCCCAAGTCCGCCAAGGTTAATTTGATGAATGCAGCTCAGGCAGAGGACTCGTCAGATGTGATCATGGGTAACCTTCCTGTTAATGATATTCCTGCAAAAGTTCTTTTTGACACGGGTGCATCACATTGTTTCATCTTGAGGCCATTTGTTTCTAAGCATGAGTTGCATTTGCAAGATTTGCCTAGACAGTTATCTGTGGTTTCTCCGGGTAAATTTATGAATGCAAGCGCGTTTGCCCCAGATGTTTCTATCACATTGGGCGATTACAAATTTCTCTCTTCTCCGGTGGTTCTTGGTAACTCGGATATTGATCTTATTCTCGGGATGGATTGGCTTTCTAAGCACAAGGCCCAGCTTGATTGTGCAGCCAGGCAGATTCAATTGACTCATTCGTCTGAGGATGTAATTGTCTTTGCCGCTCGGGATAATACTATCCGTCTGTTTTCTCTCAATGAGAAGGGTGAATTGGATGCCATCTCTCAAATTCCAGTCGTTTGCGAATATCAAGACGTCTTTCCAGAAGAGCTCCCAGGAATGCCTTCGCACCGGCCAGTTGAATTCGTTATTGAACTTGAGCCTGGCACGGAACCTGTGTGCAAACTTCCTTACAAGCTCGGACCTGAAGAGTTGAAGGAGCTGAAGAAGCAACTCGATGAGCAAGAAAGAATGGGTCTCATCCGGCCTAGTTCTTCTCCGTGGGGTTGTGGTGTTCTTTTTGTGAAGAAGAAGGATGGAACGGACCGACTTTGTGTTGATTACCGTCCAGTGAACAAGAAGACCATCAAGAACAAATACCCACTTCCCAACATCAATGAGCTGTTCGAACAACTCAAATGTGCTCAAGTATTCTCCAACCTTGATCTTCGTATGGGTTATCACTAGATTCGCATTCGTGAAGAAGATATTCCCAAGACAGCTTTCAGAACAAGCTTTGGCTCATATGAATACACTGTCATGTCTTTTGGCCTCGCCAACGCTCCTCCGACGTTCTCTCACATGATGAACTTCTTCTTCAACGCCTACACCAATGACTTCGTTTTGGTCTATCTCGACGACATTCTGGTTTTCTCCAAGAACAAGGAAGATCATGCCAAGCACTTGCGTTTGGTTCTCGATAAGCTCAGGGAACATCAGTTCTATGCCAAGTTCTCCAAGTGTGAATTTTGGCTCGATGAGGTTCTTTATCTTGGTCATATCATCTCTGCCAAGGGCATTGCCGTGAATCCCGAGAAGGTATCCGCAATTGTGAATTGGGAACCTCCTCAGAACGTGAAGCAACTCCGCAGTTTTCTCGGTCTCGCAAGCTATTGCCGAAGATTCGTTGAAAACTTTTCTAAGATCGCGAAGCCTCTCTCAAATCTTCTTCAGAAGCACGTCAAGTACGTTTGGTCTCCGGAGTGTGATATTGCTTTCAACACTTTGAAAGAGAAGTTGATCACTGCTCCAGTTCTGACTCCGCCTGATGAATCCAAGCCGTACGAGGTCTTTTGTGATGCCTCTCTCCAAGGTCTTGGCGCAGTTTTGATGCAAGAGAAGAAAGTTGTTGCTTATACATCTCGCCAGTTGAAGCCTAATGAGAAGAACTACCCCACTCATGATCTCGAGTTGGCGGCAGTTGTGCATGCTCTTTTGACTTGGAGACATCTTCTATTGGGAAGAAAAGTGGACATTTTCACTGATCACAAGAGTCTCAAGTACATCTTCACTCAGCCTAATCTCAACCTCAGGCAAACTCGATGGGTCGAAATGATTCAAGAGTATAATTCGAGTATTGAGTATACTCCAGGCAAGGCCAATATGATTGCTGACGCTTTGAGCAGAAAGGCCTACTGCAACAGTCTGATTCTCAAGCCTTATCAACCCGAGCTTTGTGAAGCTTTCCAAAAACTTAATCTGCAAGTTGTTCCTCAAGGTTTCCTCGCCAACCTTCAAGTCTATCCTACCTTAGAAGACCAGATTCGCCAAGCCCAGCTTCTTGAAGCTATGGTGAAAAAGGTGAAGATTGGGATTGCCAAGAGTCAGTCCAAGTACAAGTGCTACCGCCTTGATGACAAGGACACTCTCTTCTTCGAGGATCGTATTGTTGTGCCCAAAGGTGAACTTCGTAAAGTGATCATGAACGAGGCTCATAATTCTCTCCTCTCCATCCACCCTGGGAGCACGAAGATGTATCAGGACCTCAAGCAAGCTTATTGGTGGACTCGAATGAAGCGCGAGATCGCTCAATTCGTGAATGAATGTGATGTCTGTAGAAGAGTGAAGGCAGAACACCAAAGGCCAGCAGGTCTCCTCCAACCTCTTGCCATTCCAGAATGGAAGTTTGACCACATTGAAATGGACTTCGTGACTGGGTTTCCAAAGTCCAAGCGTGGCAATGATGCTATATTCGTTGTCATCGACAAGCTCACCAAAGTGGCTCACTTTCTGCCTATCAAAGAGTCGATCACTGCAGCTCAATTGGCGGAACTCTATACCTCTCGCATTGTCCCTCTGCACGGTATTCCTCAAGTGATCTCTTCAGACCGTGGCAGCATCTTTACCTCGAAGTTTTGGGATTCTTTCCAGAACGCCATGGGCACGAACATCCGTTTCAGCACTGCTTTCCATCCTCAAACAAGCGGTCAAGTCGAGCGTGTCAACCAGATTCTTGAAGATATGCTCAGGGCTTGTGTGACCTCCTTCGGCATGAAGTGGGAGGATTGTCTTCCTTATGCTGAATTCTCATACAACAACAGTTTTCAAGCAAGTTCGGGTAAGGCACCATTTGAAATTCTGTATGGCAGGAAGTGCCGTACCCCTCTCAACTGGTCTGAAACTGGTGAACGTCAGCTTTTGGGTAATGACTTAATCACAGAAGCAGAAGAAATGTGCAAAGTCATTCGTGATAACCTCAAAGCAGCCCAATCCCGCCAGAAGAGCTACTATGATAGTAAGCACCGTGATTTGGCTTTCGAGATCGGAGATCATGTTTACCTCCGTGTCTCTCCTATGAAAGGTACTCATCGCTTCGATATCAAAGGGAAGCTTGCCCCTAGATATGTGGGACCTTTCAAGATTGTCAGCAAGAGAGGCGACCTCGCCTATCAACTCGAGCTTCCTTCAAACTTTGCAAATGTTCATGACGTGTTCCATGTCTCTCAGCTTCAAAATTGCTTCAAGACTCCTGACCACACCATCAACTTCGAGGATATTGAGCTCCAAGAAGATCTCTCTTATCGTGAGCACCCAGTTGCTATTCTTGAAGAGACTGAACGCAAGACTCGCAACAAGTCAATCAAATTTCTCAAAGTCAAGTGGTCACACCATTCCGATCGTGAAGCTACCTGGGAAGCGAGGATCACCTCCGTTCTGAGTACCCGGAGTTCTTTCAGTCCTAGATCTCGGGACGAGATCTTTTCGTAGTGGTGGAGTGTTGTAACACCCCGGATGTAACTTTCCCAATTTGTACTCCAACTCTTGCCGTTCTCGGCGTTAAGTTATATTTATTCCTCGGGTTCGGGTCTTTGTCTCCGTGTGTTGTTTTCATTTACATGCATCTCATATCATGTCATCATGTGCATTGCATTCGCATACGTGTTCATCTCATGCATTCGAGCATTTTCCCCGTTATCCGTTTTGCATTCCGGCGCTTCGTTCTCCTCCGGTGGCCATTTCTAGCTTTCTTTCATGTGTGGGGATTAAACATTTCCGGATTGGACCGAGACTTGCCAAGCGGCCTTGGTTTACTACCGGTAGACCGCCTGTCAAGTTTCGTATCATTTGGACTTCGTTTGATACTCCAACGGTTAACCGAGGGACCGAAAAGGCCTCGTGTGTGTTGCAGCCCAACATCCCTCTAATTTGGCCCAAAACCCACCAAACTCTGCTCCATGTCCTAGAGCGTTCGATCACGATCGCGTGGCCGAAAACCGCACCTCATTTGGACTCTCCTAGCTCCGCTTATGCCTATAAATACCCCCTCCAATTCGGATCTTCTTCCCCGTCCAAACCCTAGTCTAAAAAAAAGCAGATCCGCGCCGACGGACGTGTCCGGGGCCTAGCCGGACACGTCCGCCGCCGCCT
>NC_041384.1:205177396-205228410 GCF_002162155.2 Triticum dicoccoides | reverse complement strand
TGCCCGCGCCACCGCGGCTCCATCGTCGCTGGCAGCCGCCATCGTCGCCGGCGAGCCCCGCCATCGCCGCCCAGCCACCGGTCGGCGACCGCCGCCCCGGCCACCGCCCGAGCTGGCCCCGCGCCAAGGCCGGCCTCCTCCTCTCCTTCCCCCGGCTTCTTCCTCTCCTTCCCCGGCAACGACGAGCTCCGGCAAGAGCTCCGGCGAGCACGACCTCGACTCCGGCGACCTCGGGATCCGTGCGTGAACAGTGCTCTCAGATCTGGATCTGAGAGGATCGGTTGACTTTTTCGTCCCTAACCCTAATTTTTATGCCTACTTTTACCTGCCGTAACTTTGCATCCATAGCTCCGTTTTGGACATATAATATATCAAAATGTTCATCTCGACGAGTACATCATTTCATTACATTGCATTATTTTCATTTGAGATCATCTTGATGCCCAAAATGCTGTTAGAAGGAGGCTTCGTGAGTTAATTGTCAGATCTGCTAGTTCATCTTAGACTTTTGTCATTTTTGCCATAATTATCGTGTGCATGCTATGCCTGTGAGTCCTTCAAATGTTTTGTTAAGCATTTTGTCTTCTTTCCAGAGGTGCAACCCATGCATTTTTAGGATGTGTGCGGTGACTTGTGCAAGCTTACAAAGTGAGGCACCCGGTAAATCTGTTTTCAGAGACTTAGTTGTTTTCACTAAGTCTGGGATTATTTAGTTCATGATGCCATATGTTCAGCTTGTTTCTTAGTGATCTGTGCCTCTTTTGAGGATGATCAGTAAAGGAGTTTTGTTAATCATGTTATGCTCTATCCATCTATTTCTTTGTTTGCAATTATGGAGCACCCTAGCTTGAGTCAATCAAGCTCTACTTTTGCTTCGTTGTGAATCTGGGCAGATCGTCAACTCGTTTGCGATTTTGCCGATGCTATTGTAGTTGATCCGTGCATGCTATGCCATTGTTCTTGCCATGTCTAGCTTGTATTTTGTGCCTTGGATGTATACTTGCCTTGCTTTGACTTGCACCGTGGTGAGTGCATCGAGCTCGTTTACATGCCTTCGTGAGTTATATTTCAGCGTGTCTCAGTTTTCACTAAGTCTGAAAACTGATTGTGTTTTATGCTATGTTCGTGTGCCCGTTAATATATTTTGTGAACCCTTTTGGCCCCAGGTCACTTTGGGTCTTTTGTTAAGCTTGTTGAGTAGATCCATGCCATGTTCTTACTTGTCATGTTCAGGTCATGTATCATGTTGTTTTGCTGCTCCGAAGAGGGCTTCGTGATCTGAAATTTCAGACAAGTGTTAATTTCACTAAGTCTGGAATCTGTTTTGCATTTGCGTTTTTGCCATGCTTGTTTGAACCTCATAATGGATGAATTGGCCGTGGCTCAGTGCTAGTCTTTTGTTAAGCATCTTGTGTGCATCCCTGCCATGTATTTTGTTGTCATGTTTGTTGGCTGTAGCATGTTCATTTCGTTACATCTAGATGCCTACTCGCTGTAAATCGCAGACCGGTGTCATATCTTAAAACGCTTGCCGTTTCCAAACCGTAACTCAGATTCCAATGATCTTTATATCGTTTTCAAGCGATTTCATCCCCTCTATCCAGTGGCACCCTTGTAATTCCAAGTGGAGGCCCAGTTCATGCATTTCCTTTCATATCTTGCATTTTGCATCCCGCATCGCATCCCGCATAGCATATCATCATTTCATCATATTGCTTGGTCTTGCACGTGGTTGATTGTATCCTTGTTGCTTGTTTGTCTTGTTTGGGTAGAGCCGGGAGACGAGTTTGCTACCGAGGAGCCCGTTGAGTTTGCTTGTGAGGATCCAGTCAACTCTGACAACTGTGCAGGCAAGATGATCATACCCTTGAAATCACTACTATCTTTGCTATGCTAGTTTGCTCGCTCTTGCTATGCCAATGCTACGATGCCTACCTTTTGCTTGTTAGCCTCCCAATTGCCATGTCAAACCTCTAACCCACCTTGTCCTAGCAAACCGTTGATTGGCTATGTTACCGCTTTGCTCAGCCCCTCTTATAGCGTTGCTAGTTGCAGGTGAAGTTTGGAGGCCGTTCCTTGTTGGAACATCTTTTATTTACTTGTTGGGATATCATTATATTGCTATGTTATCTTAATGCATCTATATACTTGGTAAAGGGTGGAAGGCTCGGCCTCTCGCCTAGTGTTTTGTTCCGCTCTTGCCGCCCTAGTTTCCATCATATCGGTGTTATGTTCCCGGATTTTTGCGTTCCTTACGCGGTTGGGTCATAATGGGAACCCCTTGATAGTTCGCCTTGATTAAAGCTTTTCCAGCAATGCCCAACCTTGGTCTTACCATTTTTCACCTAGCCTTTTCTTTCCCTTGGGTTCTACAGACTCAAGGGTCATCTTATTTTAACCCCCCCCCCGGGCCAGTGCTCCTCTGAGTGTTGGTCCCACTGAGCGATGTCTGAGGCTACCAGGGGCAACTCTGGGCTGGCTTACCCGACGTCTGGCTCGTCTGAGTGTGCCCTGAGAAAGAGATATGTGCAGCTCCTATCGGGATTTGTCGGTACATTCAGGCGGTGTTGCTGGTCTTGTTTTAACCTGTCGAATTGTCTTGTTGTACCGGGTTGCCGAGTCTGATCGGTGGGTCTCGGGTGGAGGTCTATTCCTTCGTTGACCGTGAGAGCTTGTCATGGGCTAAGTTAGGACTCCCCTGCAGGGTTTAAACTTTCGAAAGCCGTGCCCGCGGTTATGGGCAGATGGGAATTTGTTAATGTCCGGTTGTAGATAACTTGAACCTTAATTAATTAAAATGAATCAACTGAGTGTGTTACCGTGATGGCCTCTTCTCGGCGGAATTCGGGAAGTGGACACGGTGTTGGAGTTATGCTTGCGCAGGTTGTTCCTCTAGATTCTCGCTCGTGCTTTGCCTCCTCTTCTCGCTCTCTTTGGCGGATAAGTTAGCCACCATACATGCTAGTCGCTTGCTGCAGTTCCCCATATTTTGCCTTATCCATTCCTAGAAGCTTAAATAGTCTTGATCGCGAGGGTGTGAGATTGCTGAGTCCCTGTGGCTCACAGATACTATAATTCCAGATGCAGGTCCAGGTGATTTCGCTCTAGGTGACGAGTACGAGCTCAAGTGGGAGTTCGACGAGGACTCTCAACGTTATTATGTTTCCTTTCCCGATGATCAGTAGTGGTACCTAGTTGGGGTTCGATTCAGGGCCTTGTCGCATGTTGGGTTCTTTTCCATTTTGGCGCCATAGTCAGGCCATGAGTGTTTGTATGATGGATGTTATTTATGTACTTTGATGTGACGTGGCGAGTGTAAGCCAACTATGTATCTCCCCTTTTAATTACATTATACATGGGATGTTGTAATGATTGCCTGACTTGCAACATTGCTTTCAATGCGGTTATGCCTCTAAGTCGTGCCTCGACACATGGGAGCTATAGCCGCATCGAGGGCGTTACAGGAGGGCACCTGACCCGCGCGGACTGCCGTGTCGAGCGCCTCGGGAACCAACGACAGTGCCAGAAGTGCGAGTGCGGCGGGGGCTTCGACGTGCGGAACACGGCGGTGGACTCCGTCCTTTCGTCGGTGAGGGTGGAGTGCCCGCATGAAGGCTGTGGGCTCTACGTCACTTACCACAAGCTTGCCGATCACCAGAGCGTGTGTCCGCTCGTGCCCTGCAAATGCCCCGTGCCTGTGTGCGGCTACGAAGGCCCGCCGCCGGCGCTCTACCACCACATCAGCACCGCACATCTCATGCCCGTGCATAGGATCCAGTACGGCAAGGTGCTCTAGCTGCAAGTGCCACTGTCGGAGCCACGGCTCTTGTTGTTCGCGGAGGAGGACCGACGCGCATTTTTCTTGGTCGGTGGTGTGCTCGACATTGGCGCGCCTATCGCCATGTCGGTCATCTGCATCAGAGCGGGGGTGTCCCCACTGCCGCACTACGTGGCCAAGCTGTGGGCGAACGGCCCGCCGGGGGAGCCCAAAGGCCCGACCGACGCCGTCAAGGTGGAAATGGAGGTGACAAGCAGCAAGGATCCCGGTGACGTCGACGTGCAGGAGCTGACCTTCTTGACAGTTCCGCCCAAGCTGCTGGCCGGGGCTAAGCTTGTGTCCCTCCACATTCAGATTGACAAGCTCACGTCCTAAATGTTTCTACAGTGCCTTCTATTTATCTTATTAATATGCTAATATAGGGATTACCTTGGTCTACTTTAGCTTAAGAAATGGTGGGTTTTGGTGGCGATGCAGCAATTACTTCAACATCAGATCAGTAATTTCCAACAGTCGAACGGATATTTTGTGTCTGTTGGATATAAAGTTCCTTTGGGTAAGTACTACTTGTCATCAAAATGGATAAAAGGAGATGTATGTAGACATATTTTAGTTCTAGATATGTCCCTTTTTATCCATTTTGATGACAAGCACTCCCTCCGTTCCACAATACATGCCTTCCATTTGTCAAAATATAGATGTATCTAGACATGTTTTAGTATATAGGTACATCCATGATAGAGCCAATTGGATGGTTGAGAACACTACAATTCGTAGCTACAGATGCGTGTGTGACTCCCAGATGCAGAGGCCAGGGGTCATCATCCTCCTTTTCGAGAAAAAACAGACGCGTGTGTGAGAGGACGAGTGCGTGCGTGCACCTCTTCTCTTCCTGTATAACGTACTACTAGACTCAGAGTACAAGTTTTTGTGGGTGGCACGATGGTGCGTGCGAGAAGTCCCGAGAGATAGGTTTAATGCGTCTGAAAAAAATACTAGCCTAGAGCTCGCCACGCGGCTATTCCTGTCGAACGCCCCATTAACCGTAAGATATGTATACGATGGTGCCAGTTATTGCACGTACACAACAGTACTCCCTCCTATCCGGTTTATAGGGCTTAATTCAAAAATCTCACCAACCAAGATGGCGAGTGGTGGAATATTTTTTATAGTTTGCAAAAGCACCTAATTAATGCTCTTGTTTTTCTCAAAAAATTATGTTTATCAATGCATTAATTGCAATGCATGCATGCATAAAGTACATGCATTGGTCAATTTTCTCTTAATACTTGCATGCAATGATTTAATGCACCTTGGAATCTGAACATGTGTTGGGGAACAACCAAATTGAGCCTTATAAAATGGAAAAACTAAAATTTTGAGATCAGCCCTATAAAACAGGAAAGGAGGGAGTAGAAAAAGAAGTACTCCATCCGGGAATAGTGCCGCACTTTGAAACTAGAACCGTCAATAAATTTTGAGCTTCGTCTCGTCACATTCCAAATTACTCCATGCTATATTGAATTGCAAACCTGTTCACACCGATCACAACCTAACCGGTTTCCCACTTAGGAGCGTATTAGTACCACGCTACTCCCTCCGTCCGGGTTTATTAGGCCTAAAGACAATTTATCTTAGACCAAGACACATAGTAATTTGCTCACATTAATTCTTTCATTTCACTCTCAATGCACTCTGTCACATGCATGTAGCCAATGAAAAAGCACGCATGAAGTATATTAATTTTTCAGCCATGGCACCAACAATAATGGCTTGCAATGCAACCAATGAAATGGTTGCATGCATGCACCTTTCCAAAGCGGGGCCTTACAAAAGGGGACATGCTTGTGATGCTGAGAGGCCTAATAAACCCGGACGGAGGGAGTATATTGAATTGCAAACTTGTTCACACCGATCACAACCTAAATAGTTTCCCACTTAGGAGCGTATTATTACTCGGTTATAAATACTAGTATGCCAAGATGACTGCACATTCCTCCTCAACTCCTCATCCACAAAAACAAACAAGTCATTCAGCATCCTTCCCTTGTGTCTGCCATGGCCAAGGTGAGTTCTGGGTTGAGAGATTGCCACCAGGGAGAGGTGAGCATGGAAGCAGAAGCACGCGAGATGTCCCGCCTCGCTGCGAGAGCAACCGACATGTCCTGCCGCGCGGAAGTAGCAACACAGAGGTCCCGCCGCGCCGCTGAAGCAGCACGGAGGTCCCGCCGCGCCGTCGATGCAGCAGACTAGTCCAGCCACGCCGCAGAAGCAGCAGAGATGTCCCGCCGCGCCGCGGCGGCCTAGGAAAATTTCTCGCGGGCAGGCGACGACTATTACAGGCGCATGCATGCTATCGTCCATAGCCAGATGGATCAGATCACCGGCTGGGCAAGGTTGCAGGAAGACATGAAAGCCTCGTTTGAACAGGCTACCGGCGTCATCCGGCAACTAAGGGAGGGCAATGAGAGGCTCCAGGCCGAGCATGACCTACTGAGGGAGAAGATCGTCCGAAGTGCAGACCAGCAGGAGGAGACCAGTGCCTTGTTGAAGAGGACCGGCGTCATCGTCAAGAAACTTATGGACGAGAATGACATGCTCCGCAACGAGCGCCAAAGGCTGGTGGAGGAATCTGTGGATGTTCTCAAGCAGGGTCTTGAGGACACGAAGGAGCTCATTTCCGCTCGCCGCGGAGACTAGTTCCCGCGGCCTGCAGCAACGCATAAATAAAGTAGAGATCAGCGAGCCAGATCCTTGTCTTCCTTCTTCTTTTGCCCTTGTGTATTTCGGGCGTAGCCGCATGTGGCTTTTTAAATTATCTTTCTAATTATGTAAGACAATTAATCGTCCTTATCTTTTTGCGTAAGATCAATGTTGCGAGGCTGGAATGAAGAAAACTCTTGCTGTGGTGACCCTGGCATTGCTGTTCTTCTAGTTGCTGCTGGGCTTCCTTCAGTTTCCTGGTTTATTTTGATGTAATAATCAGTTTAGGATGTGGATTGTGTCATCGGTTGTGAAATGTTGGGTTCTAGCACGGATGTTTGGCCTTTGTTGGCCTCTTGGGATGTTGCAATTTCAATCTGGTAGCTTTTAGTCCTTCGTGTTAGGCTGGAGTTGTGCTGAACTTCTTGCGAATTGTGGTGGTTTTCAGTAATGAAAATCGGAAGGGGCAAGCCCTTCTTTGATAAAAAAATTAATCGTCCTTATATATTCATCAGTCTTGCTATAAGTCGCAGTAGATGCTATATAGGTCCGTCGGATCTTACATCAAGATCCGTGCTTTCAGATTTTCTTTTCTCTCTCTTAAATCTCAGTCGAGTGAGACATAGCCACACCATTAAACAGAGGCTCGGGCGCCATTAATGGAGACCTTGGGAGAGAGGTGGACGGCAGATGGAGGTCAAAGGGCTCTCCTCCCGATAAGCACGCGCAGGGACCTGATCGCACGCCTCTTGTACTCAAATAGCTACCCTGCACGGCACCTCCTAGCTAATAAAAAATGGGGACGTGTGGCGGCACGTAAATGGTACTAGTAAGTAGAACGCCCACGGTTTCAATAATACTTGTGTTTCCGATTGTAACGTGACATCACTTGTTCCAAAATGACTTTGTTGATTGTTAATGTGTGCGCCTTCGCAAATCGGACTGCAAATTTACCACAGCATGTTGGTGCCATGTCATGGCACCAAGCCAAGTTTCACTATTTTCATGCGTGTTTTGGATTTACAGGAATTAAAAAACTAAGTTTCTCAATGTTTCCAACCCATCCACGACGCCCAAAATTTTGAATTTCATTCCCATTTCTTGCATGGAACCTAGAAATTTACCCGAGGACACACATGTCATTTTTCAACCAACTTTGGTGCACTGGAACATGTGCTTGTATTTCAAATTTGAATTATGCACACAAAGGTGACACATTCCCTCCCAGAACCACGAGCCTTCTTGAGAGAAGCTCCGATTTGCAAGAAGCTTATACCAAAATTTGTTCCTATTCGGCCAATTTTTTTTACCACGGCATGGTACTACCATGACATGACACCATGCCAAGTTTCATGATTTTAAAACCAAGTTTCTCAATGTTCTCGACCGAGCCACGATGCCCAGATGTTTGAATTTTATTCTCATTTTTTGCATGGGACCTACTCCCTCCTTCCATCTATATAGGGCCTAATGTGCTTTTCAAGACATCCTTTGACTATTGACAAGATTAATAGCACATGAGATGTATACTATGAAAATTATATTATTGGAAGCTCCTTTGACATACAAATTTTAAGGTATGCTTTGTGTAAGTTGCATGTCATATATTATTGCTCTAACGTTTGGTCAAAGTTAGCCTCGAAAAACGCATTAGGACCTATATGGATGGAAGGAGGGAGTAGAAATTCACCCAAGGACACAAATGTGATTCTTCAACCAACTTTGGTGCACGGGAGCATGTGCTTGTAGTTCAAATTTGAATTATGCACATTAAATGACCAAAAACTCAATTAATGTGTAAATAAGGCCAAACGAAGTCGAAATAATTCCAAAATTTAATAGGGCACTCATGTAGTTCTATGTTGCCGTTGTAAATAAACTCAAGGGGGACAACGTATATCGTTTCGCACTCAAAGGTGGCACGTTCTCTCTCAGAACCACGAGCCTTCTTGAGAGAAGCTTCGGTTTGCAAGAAGCTTATACCAAAATCTGTTCCTATTCGGCCAATTTTTTTACCACAACATGGTAGTACCATGACATGACATCCATCCCAAGTTTCATGATTTTCAGACGTGTTTTGGATTTACAAGAATTTTAAAACCAAGGTAATCGATTTGGTACTGTGCAGGGTAATCTTGTTCTCCCGATTTTTTTTACATTTTTCTTGTAGTTTTTTCAATGGCATCTATAGCAATATAGTAAAAGGGGACATGACTCTCTTGTGTCTTGTATGAATTGTTTTTTTAAACATTCAGTTTGTTCTGGCAAACAAGGAATCCGCACCTTGTTATCCCGAAATTTTCAAGCTCGAGTATCTTTTGTCTCACCTGCTTTGAAACTCCCGCTTCTTCAACCTACGCCGTGCCTTGTTATCCCGAAATTTGGACGCGCGCGAGAACTCCCTCCTTATCCGAAATCGCTCCCGCAGCCCAGACACGCGAAATCCCCCTTCTACCCCTCAGCCGGAAATGAAGCTCCACGTCGTGGTGTCAAAACCGGTGGGGGTACGCTGGTAACTTACCCTACATCTTGGACAAGCGCGTCCCTAAGCTTGGCTCCCCCCTCCCCCTTTGCCTCCCCATTCGTACACCGAGGCCGCCAAAACCTGCGAAACCCCACGCTCCTCCGTCGGCCTCCCGACCGCCGCCCAGCCTGAGACTCTTCCCCGACTACGTCGTCCACCACACCGGATGAGGATCCGTTGTCGATCTCATCGTCCCGCCGGATCAGCCGCCCCATCCTCCACCTCCAAGGAGCTGCCCCGACGTTCGCCTCGTCTATCGTGCCACCTCAATCCCCACAGCGCCGTCTTGATCCGCCCCACCGGAACCGCAGCACCCTCACCAATTCTTCCGATGAAGCTGAGGCCAACTCGGCGCCACCAAGGAGGTTCTGCACTCACCGCTGCATTTTATCTTTTATTCGATCTCACGGGGCTGCCGGTGCTCGATATCGAGCAGACATGGCGTGTCTCCATCGACGGCGCCGTCGCCAGCCACATCATCCACGGTGTCTCTCTCCCATGTCATTGCTTCCTCGGCGGCGACTTCCACAACGGCACTAGCTGCAGCTGCTCCGGCTCTCGCTTGCGTTGCGACTCTGTTCTTGCTGTCGGTCGCGCTGCTGCACTGCTCCTGCTTTCGTTCATGCTGCTGCTCTTCTCTTGCTCTCGCTTGCACTGCTGCTGCTGCTGCACAACCTTCGGCAGCTACAGGAGTTGCTGCTTTAGCACTCGCTCGCGGTGCTACTGCACGACTTGCTCTCTGCTAGTGCGTTCCCTAATCGAGCGTCTGCTAATTTAGATCACTGCTTCTCTGCTACTAGTGCTCAAACGCCCTAAACATCTATTGCAATGCTCTTTTGATAGTTCAATCAGTTTCAACAATAAAATTCAGTTTCGACTATGAAGTTCATTTTCTTCAGTTAAGTTCAAAGTGAACAGTACTTACAGCATCTGTCGGAGCGGCCGTGGCGCGGGTGATGTGTTTTACATCTAGCACTTTTTGGTGATGTATTTTACATCATCTATGCAGATGATATAGGGTCCCACTTCAGATTAACGTTGTCTGTCTTGTCATGCTTCAGCTTCGTCGTTGTACACCTTAGCGGAGCTGCTCCAACGACGGAACCGTCCATCATAGCGGAGTAGTACCCTCGGCGCCGTTTCCAGAGGCCTCGGATCTTCTTCCCCGCCTCCGACAGTCACACCAGCATCATCACCATCCTTCACGTCCAACCCAATGATGCTGAGGTCCACAAGGCTATGCCAAAGAGGTTGTACACTCGTCGCATCACTTTGTTTCTCCATTCCTCTGTTCTTCCAATTCATGTGAGCCAAACACCCAGGTTGAATGAAATCCTATGTTTCCAAATGCTCTGTTTTGCACGTGCATTCCTATCCTATTCCTGTGTTTTTCCTGTCCCTGCGTTTATAGAATCCTCCAATTCTAAGGAGCCCTTACAGATTTACTTCATTTTCAGATAGGCGTCAAATAAAACTCTGTGTGTTATGTTCTGCTCCTGCCATGCCGTCATCCACCCCACCTGAGGTGCACCATCGACAGAAGCGTTCACTGCAGCAGAGATCCCCCCTGCAGACTTCTTTTCGCCGCCTCAGATCATCTTCCCCGTTACCAGCAGCCACGCCAACTGCATTACCATCATCGACTGAGCAGATGAACCTGAGGACTACACAGTTCTGGAAGAGAGGTCGCAGTCTTTCGTATTTGCTTATGTTATACAACGGTTATTATTACCTGCTACTTTATCATTCAATCTTGAGTTTTGAATTGCCCATGGGTCTCATATTGAGCCAGCAACGAATAGTAACTGTCTACTATCTGGTTCATCTGGGGTCTTCTATGTTGTTCATGTTGGGTGGGCAACAAACAATAGATGATCCATTGTCTATCTTTTTAAACTGAAGCTATAATCTACCTGCTATCATTAGTTTTGGATCCATCCACTCGTTTGCTACCATCAGTCTTGAATTTTGCATGCACCCCTTAGGCCTTACAAAATCTAACTTTTTTATTATGCATGTCAGATATTGTACACAATCGTACTGAACATGTAGAGAAAAAGAGAAGACAGTTGCGTGCTAATATAATGTCATGCAGACGCCGCTCCATGGTGGGCGAAGTGCCCCCCCTCCTGCATTTCCAAATTGTATTCCAGAGGAAGATATCTATTCAGATGGAGATTCACAAGGAGCCGACCACGCCTATTTACCACCGGAGGTGTTTGCTCTAACCTGGCATGCTGATGTTGGTCATATCATGCATATGGTGCCTTGCATTGCTTACATTATACATCTTATATGTCATCAGCTTAGTTTAGATTTGCTTTGTGTGAATGCCACCTGTTTGGTTTCTATATCATACTCACACCATTCCTAAATATTTGTCTTTTTAGAGATTTCAACAAGTGACTACATACGGAACAAAATGAGTGAATCTACACTCTAAAATATGTCTATATACATCTGTATGTGGTAGTCCATTTGAAATCTCTAAAAAGACAAATATTTAGGAATGGAGGGAGTATATGGGAATTATGCAATGCCATCTTCTTTAGCCAGACATCATATATGTGAATCATGCAATGCCATCTTGTTTAGCCAGTCATCATATATGTGAATTGTATTGTGCCATATTTTTTCCATAATGTATTCCATTTGTCAACGATGTTTATACATTCATCTACTTTTCCTGTGCATCAGCCATTTGAGTCGGTCATGGGAAAATCTGGAGTGAAAACAAGGTCTTCTGAGCAGTCAGTGCTACCTGTCGATGCAGATTTCTTGCTGGTTGCAGATAGCTCCTCAAAGGAGGATTCAGAGGAGATGACCAGTTGTATCCCCCCCCCCCCCGAGGTGCATGCTCTAACTTGGCTGGGTTATATTGCTCATATCATGCATATGGTGTCTTGCATTGCCATGCCATCTGCTTAGATTAGACATGCTTTGTGTGAATGCCTCATGTTTGCTTTCTATATCAAGATATGTGAATTATGCAATGCCATGTTTTTCAGCCAGTTATCATATATGTGAATTATGCACCGCCATGGAGCCAGGCATCATATATGTGAATTATCTCATGCCATCTTTTTTTTCATTACGTATTCCATTTGTCGACAATCCATGTATATTGAACTACTCTTCATGTGTATCAGCCATTTGAGCCGTTTATGGAAAAATCTGGAGTGAAAACAGGGTCTTCAGAGTAGGCAATGGTACCTGTTGAAGCATATATCTCGATGGTTACAGGGAGCTCCTCAGAGGAGGATTCAGAGACAGATGACCAGTCCTATATCCCACCTGAGGTGTATGCTCTAAGTTGCAATGTTTATATTTCTCATATGATGCATATGGTGTCTTGCATTGCTTAGTTTAACATCATATGTACAATATTGAATTCTATCTGCTTAGTTTAGAGATCATACATGAGAGTGCCAGCTGCTTAGTATATGAATCAATTATGTTAATTATATCATGCCATCATGTATACCTAGACAACATGTATGTGAATTATTTCATCCCAACCTATTTTAGAAAGACATCATATAGTTTTGTCATGTCATCCTGTTTAGGTACTCATCATATGTTGAATTATGCCATTATATCCTGTTAAGTTATCCATCATATATCTGAAACTATGTCATGCTATCCTGTTTAGTTAGGCATCATATATGTGAAATTGTGTCATGCTGTCCTGTTTGGTTAGACAACATATATGTGAATTACCACATCTGTCTATCATACAATGTCTGTACGTTCAATTTATTTTCTTGTTTATTAGCCATTTGAATTGGAGGGGGTGATGGCAGTATCTAAGGGTGCAAAAACCCATTCTTCACAAAAGTCAGTGCTACCCGTCGATGCGGATAGAACCATGGTTGTACTAGCCCACAAACTAGCCCCACCACACATAATCGAGACTCTTCCAGATTGCACGCTTACGCCGTTGGGCAGAGAACCAACTACAACCCATCTAACCGCAACCCCAGCGGATAGTAACCCACTTATAGTTGACAAAGCACCATGTCCACCACAGAGTACCCCCACACGAGCAGTTTGTAAAGCTACTGCAGTGCCCAAAGCACGAAGACCACCACAGCTAACCCAAACTCCACGTTTAAAGCAGAAGAGCAACTATTCTCAGGTCAGATTCCATAGCTATGGTCCATACTCCTTTGCTGTTGCATCACTATATTTACTCATACCAACTACTTTCGAATTTGAAGGATCCAATTGAAACTCCAATGGTGCAATAGGTATGTTTTAAACCTATTTCTTTAACTAGATTGTTGTTCTAACTTCTTGCTCTATGTTGATTTCAGTTTAAGTTGTATAAAAAGTTATGTTCTCATGTGATGCACATTACAAGTGCTGCTAATGCTGTGTAGTTTCTCACACTTATATTCTGTCTATGCTGCTGTGTCTTAAAAATATATGAGTTGAACTCTGTCTCTATCTTGATTAGGGAACATAAACTAGAATGATATGGATAATACAGTGACCATAGTACATAGATATATGTTTGTTTGATGTTGTTATCCTGTCCACCTTACTACTGAACCGGTTTACCAAAATGAGTTTCGTATACTACAAGCTAAACTTGTGATGTGTCTGCTTTTTTCTCTTGTAGTATGCAAACAGAATATTGGAGAAGAGCACCCCACTATGCAATGGTAGAGAAAGTAATGCAGATAAGGTTCAAGATAGTGGGACAACCCTGTTGGTCTCCAAGAAAGGTGATAAAAACGATCTTGTAGACAGTGAGAAAACCCCACAGTCCTGCATTGATGTAGTGTTCGAGTTACTGGCCAGTACCGCTGGCAGAAGCTCTTCGAACTCGCTGCCTGAATCACTTCGGCTTCTTCAGTCTCAGCTACAAGCTGAAAGGCATCAGTCAGCTGTGCTGCAGCAAGAAGCCGAAGGACTAAGGAAGTCCCTGCAGAATTCAGATGCGTACTTTCTTGTGCAACAGCAAGCGCTGGAGGATTTAAGTGCCAAACAAGAGAAAGTTAATAAGCTTGCTAAGCATCTTGCCAGCATTATGGGTACCCAGGATATTGTTTCTTGAACTCTTCTGAAGTGGTTTCAGTTCTGGACTTGTTTTGCTGCGGCATTTATATGCTGCTTTGTTCCCTATATTTGCACTGGTGGCGAACTTTGATGCCCAGTGGATGTATATGTGTAATAGCCGTGATAGCCTAGCATAAGTTGCTTGCTTTTTTATTTCCTTGTTGTCTTGTTTATTTGTTTGCTTGTAGTCAGTGTAGTTCTTTTTCCGCGGTTTGCTAGTGGCTGCAATAACCTATTTTTTAAAACTAGGCCACAATAACCATGGGCTAATATTTACTGTAGTGACACTGGACCTCCTACGGGCTGTAAAATAGTGGGCCTTCTATGGGCCGTAGAAAAAGTAGGCCTTCTACGGGCCGTAGAAACAATGGGCCTTCTACGGGCCGTAGAAACAATGGGCCTTCTACGGGCCGTATCATCAATGGGCCTTATACGGGCCGTATGATCGATTGGCCAAACATGGGCCAATAACAGGCCGCATTATGGCCGTAAACAGGCTAGAGTTGGAATCGTCCGTTCATGGGCTGACCATAATGGGCCATCGTTAATAGGCCATATTTGATGACGCTATGAAAACGGCCCAATGTATTAACGGACCACAAACAGGCCGACTGTAACCACGGGCTGAATTTGGCCCACAAGCAGAAAATGACAGTAACGGGCCGTAAGTAAACGAATGCTGGAAATGAGCCCAAGAATAAATGGGCTCTGAGAAGGCCGAAAGATAACATGGGCTGGAAACGGCCCAACGGAATAACGGGCCGTTAATGGGTATAAAGTGATATACTGTTCATTATGGGCCAGTTTCACCACGGGCCGTTAATGGGTGTAAAGTGATACACTGTTCATTACGGGCCAGTTTCACCACGGGCCGTTAATAGGCCAAGAGTTACATAGGGCCTCATATGGGCTGAAAGACGTCATGGGCCATACATGGGCCAGAAGTGAAAACGGGCTGGAATCATATTGGATGGCCCAGATGACGCTACTGGGCCTAATTCGGATAGGGCATAACAGGCCTTGGGTTAGCGGGCTGTAAATGGGCTATATGTGAACATGTCGTTAACAGGCTTTTCATGGGCCGGCCCGCCACCTTTTGACCAAGTCAAATGGGCCGACCTTTTCACAGGAATGGGCCTCTGTTGGGCCGTGCCACGTGTCGACGTATCATAGGCGCCTTCTGTCCAATGAGTGGATGACATCTGTCCCAACGATGAGCCGACACATGTTTCCTCTAGCCAATGATGATTTTACACGTGGAAAATCCCCATTGGTCAGGGCTGTTAATGGGTTATCGGATCCAAAACCCGACCCGATAGCTTAACGGCGTTCCATTATGGTGGATGCCATGTGTCGGTCACCCTTGACGAAAGCACTTGTGTGACGCGCGATTTATCGTCATGGAAGTGCACACTTCCGTGATGATAATTTTGGTAATGTCATGGAACACTTCTACGACAGCACATGTATGACTATCTTGATTCTGTCATAAAATCGTCATGGATGTACATGCATGACAAAAAACGCAAACTACTGTGACAAACACGTATCATCACGGAAGTGTATTTTTTTGTAGTGTTGGTAGCTGGGAAGACCTAGAAGACGCCTTTCGCGACAACTTCCAAGGCACATACGTCAGACCTCCGGATGCCGATGACTTATGTCACATAGTCCAATAGCCCGGAGAGTCAGCAAGGAAATTCTGGACTAGGTTCTTAACTAAAAAGAACCAAATCGTCGACTGTCCGGATGCCGAAGCCCAAGCGGCCTTCAAACACAGCATCCGTGATGAATGGCTCTCCTGACACCTCGGCCAAGAAAAGCCGAAGTCCATGGTGGCCCTCACGGCACTCATGACCTGCTTTTGCGCGGGCGAAGATAGCTGGCTAGCCCGCAGCAATAACAATGCAAGCGAACCTGGCACCTCGGAAGCCAGAAATAGCAACGGCAAGCCCCGACGCAACAGGCACAAGCATCGAAACAATGGTGACAATACTGATGACATGGTGATTAATGCCGGATTTAGTGGCTCCAAGTCCGGTCAGCGGAAGAAGCCATATAAAAGGAATAATCAGGGCCCTTCCAGCTTGGACCGCATACTCGATCGTCCATGTCAGATCCATGGCACCCCTCATAAACCAGCCAATCATACCCACCAGAGTTGTTGGATCTTCAAATAGGCCGGGAAGTTAAATGCCGAAGACAAGGAGAAAGGGTCGCAAAGCGATAATGATGACGAGGAGCCCCGTCCACCGAACACAGGGGGACAAAAGAAGTTTTCTGATGCTTCTCCAACGTATCTATACTTTTTGATTGCTCCATGCTATTATATTATCTATTTTGGATGTTAATGGGCTTTATTTTACACTTTTATATCATTTTTGGGACTAACCTATTAACCGGAGGCCCGACCCAAATAGATGTTTTTTTCCTATTTCAGTGTTTCGCAGAAAAGGAATATCAAACGGAGTCCAAATGGAATGAAACCTTCGGGAACATGATTTTCTGAAGAAACGTGATCCAGGAGACTTGGAGTGGGAGCCAAGAAACGATCGAGGAGGCCACGAGGCAAGGGGCACGCCTACCTCGCAAACATCTAGGAGCACTATGAAAACCTAATTCCACCGCCGCAACCTTCTGTACCCGAGAGATCCCATCTCGGGGCCTTTTCTAGAGCCCCGCCGGAGGGGGAATTGATCACGGAGGGCCTCTACATCAACTGCGTGGCCTCTCCGGTGATGTGTGAGTAGTTTACTTCAGACCTTCAGTCCATAGTTATTAGCTAGATGGCTTCTTCTCTCTCTTTGGATCTCAATACAAAGTTCTCCTCGATCTTCTTGGATATCTATTCGATGTAATCTTCTTTTGCGGTGTGTTTGTCGAGATTCGATGAATTGTGGGTTTATGATCAAGTTTATGTATGAACAATATTTTAATCTCCTCTGAATTCTTTTATGTATGATTGGTTTATCTTTGCAAGTCTCTTCCAATTATCAGTTTGGTTTGGCCAACTAGATTGATCTTTCTTGCAATGGGAGAAATGCTTAGCTTTGGGTTCAATCTTGCGGTGTCCTTTCCCAGTGACAGCAGGGGAAGCAAGGCACGTATTGTGTTGTTGCCATCGAGGATAAAAATATGGGGTTTATATCATATTGCATGAGTTTATTCCTATACATCATGTCATCTTACTTAAAGAATTACTCTGTTATTGTAAACTTAATACTCTAGATGCATGCTGGATAGCGGTCGATGTGTGGAGTAATAGTAGTAGATACAGAATCGTTTCGGTCTACTTGTCTCGGACATGATGCCTATATACATGATCATACCTAGATATTCTCATAACTATGCTCAATTCTATCAATTGCTCGGCAGTAATTCGTTTACTCACCGTAATACTTATGCTCTTGAGAGAAGCCACTAGTGAAATCTATGGCTCCCGGGTCTATCTTCCATCATATTAATCTCCCAACACTTAGCTATTTCTATTGCCATTTATTTTACTTTGCATCTTTATCATAAAAATACCAAAAATATTATCTTATCATATCTATTAGATCTCACTCTCATAAGTGACCATGAAGGGATTGACAACCCCTTTATCACGTTGGTTGCGAGGTTCTTATTTGTTTGTGTAGGTGCATGGGACTTGAATGTGATCTCCTACTGGATTGATACCTTGGTTCTCAAAAACTGAGGGAAATACTTACGTTACTTTGTTGCATCACCCTTTCCTCTTCAAGGGAAAACCAACGCAGTGCTCAAGAGGTAGCAAGAAGGATTTCTGGCGCCGTTGCCGGGGATATTCGCGCCAAGTCAAGTCAAGATTTCACTCCCGACAACGAGCCATTTCTGGCGCCGTTGCCGGGGAGTCTATGCACAAGTCAAGACATACCAAGTACCCATCACAAACTCTTATCCCTCGCATTACATTATTTGCCATTTGCCTCTCATTTTCCTCTCCCCCACATTACCCTTACCGTTTTATTCGCCCTCTCTTTTCCGTTCGCCTCTTTTTCGCTTGTTTCTTGTTTGCTCGTGTGTTGGATTGCTTGCTTATCACGATGGCTCAAGATAATACTAAATTGTGTGACTTTACCAGTACCAACAACAATGATTTTCTTAGCACTCTGATTGCTCCTCTTACCGACGTTGAATCTTGTGAAATTTATGCTGCCTTGTTGAATCTTGTCATGAAAGATCCGTTTTCTGGCCTTCCTAGTGAAGATCTGATACGTCTCCAACGTATCTATAATTTTTGATTGCTCCATGCTATTATATTATCTGTTTTGGATGTTAATGGGCTTTATTTTACACTTTTATATCATTTTTGGGACTAACCTATTAAGCGGAGGCCCAACCCAAATTGCTGTTTTTTTGCCTATTTCAGTGTTTCACAGAAAAGGAATATCAAACAAAGTCCAAACGGAATGAAACCTTCGGGAACGTGATTTTCTCAACGAACATGATCCAGGAGACTTGGAGTGGGAGCCAAGAAACAACTGAGGAGGCCACGAGGCAGGGGCGCGCCCTCCACCCTCGTGGGCCCCTCGTTGCTCCACTGACCTACTTCTTCCTCCTATATAAGTTCACGTACCCCCCAAACATCGAGGAGCACCACGAAAACCTAATTCCACCGCTGCAACCTTCTATACCCGAGAGATCCCATCTCGGGGCCTTCTCCGGAGCTCCACCGGAGGGGGCATTGATCACGGAGGGCATGTACATCAACTCCATGGCCTCTCCGGTGATGTGTGAGTAGTTTACTTCAGACCTTCGGGTCCATAGTTATTAGCTGGATGGCTTCTTCTCTCTCTTTGGATCTCAATACAAAGTTCTCATCGATCTTCTTGGAGATCTATTCGATGTAATCTTCTTTTGCGGTGTGTTTGTCGAGATCCGATGAATTGTGGGTTTATGATCAAGTTTATCTATGAACAATATTTGAATCTCCTCTGAATTCTTTTATGTATGATTGGTTTATCTTTGCAAGTCTCTTTGAATTATTAGTTTGGTTTGGCCTACTAGATTGATCTTTCTTGCAATGGGAGAAGTGCTTGGCTTTGGGTTCAATCTTGTGGTGTCCTTTCCCAGTGACAGTAGGGGCAGCAAGGCACGTATTGTATTGTTGCCATCGAGGATAAAAAGATGGGGTTTATATCATATTGCATGAGTTTATCCCTCTACATCATGTTATCTTCCTTAAAGCATTACTCTGTTCTTATGAACTTAATACTCTAGATGCATGCTGGATAGCGGTCGATGTGTGGAGTAGTAGTAGTAGATGCAGGCAGGAGTCGGTTTACTTGTCTCGGACGTGATGCCTATATACATGATCATACCTAGATATTCTCATAACTATGCTCAAGTCTATCAATTGCTCGACCGTAATTCGTTTACCCCCCGTAATACTTATGCTCTTGAGAGAAGCCACTAGTGAAACCTATGGCCCTCGGGTCTATCTTCCATCATATTAATCTTCCAACACTTAGCTATTTCTATTGGCGTTTATTTTACTTTGCATCTTTATTTCTCTTTATCATAAAAATACCAAAAATATTATCTTATCATATCTATTAGATCTCACTCTCGTAAGTGACCGTGAAGGGATTGACAACCCCTTTATCGCATTGGTTGTGAGGTTCTTATTTGTTTGTGTAGGTGCGTGGGACTTGAACGTGATCTCCTACTGGATTGATACCTTGGTTCTCAGAAACTGAGGAAAATACTTACGTTACTTTGCTGCATCACCCTTTCCTCTTTAAGGGAAAACCAACACAGTGCTCAAGAGATAGCAAGATGCCACTACCCATCTGAATAGCTTCGTTGATTTGTGTGATATGCAAAAGAAGAAAGATGTGGACAATGATATTTTTAAGTTGAAGCTATTTCCTTTTTCGCTTAGAGATTGTGCTAAAGTATGGTTTTCGTATTTGCCTAAAAATAGTATTGATTCATGGAATAAGTGCAAAGATGCTTTTATCTCTAAGTATTTTCCTCTCGCTAAGATCATCTTTCTTAGAAACGATATCATGAATTTTCAACTTGATCATGAACATGTTGCACAAGCTTGGGAGAGGATGAAATTAATGATACGTAATTGCCCTACACATGGTTTGAATCTTTGGATGATTATACAAAAAATTTATGCCGGATTGAATTTTGCTTCTAGAAATCTTTTAGATTCGTCCGCGGGAGGCACTTCTATGGAAATCACTTTAGGAGAAGCTACTAAACTCCTAGATAATATTATGGTAAATTATTCTCAATGGCACACCAAAAGATCTACTAATAAAAAAGTGCATGCAATTGAAGAGATTAATGTTTTGAGTGGAAAGATGGATGAACTTATGAAATTGTTTGCTAATAAGAGTGCTCCTACTAATCCTAATGATACGCCTTTGTCTAATTTGATTGAGAATATAATGAATCTATGGATGTGAATTTTGTTGGTAGGAACAATTTTGGTAATAACACGTATAGAGGTAATTTTAATCCTAGGCCATTTCCTAG
Source organism: Triticum dicoccoides (assembly GCF_002162155.2). Lineage (NCBI taxonomy): Eukaryota > Viridiplantae > Streptophyta > Magnoliopsida > Poales > Poaceae > Triticum > Triticum dicoccoides. Next base: position 205,207,828 of record NC_041384.1, on the reverse strand, counting down.
TAATTCCTTCTAATAATTATGGTAATTCCTACAACAATTCTTATGGAAATTATAATTAGATGCCCTCTGATTTTGAATCTAATATTAAAGAATTTATTAGTTCACAAAAGAGTTTCAATGCTTTGATTGAAGAAAAATTGTCTAAGATTGATGAGTTGGCTAGGAACGTGGATAGAATTTCTCTTGATGTTGATTCTTTGAAGCTTAGATCTATTCCACCTAAGCATGATATCAATGAGTCTCAAAGCCATGAGAATTTCCATTGATGAGTGCAAAGAAAGAACCGCTAGGATGCGTGCTAAGAAAGATTGCTTTGTGAAAGCGTGTTCTTCTAGTTTTCATGATAATAAAGATGAAGATCTAGAAGTTATTGATGTGTCTCCTATTAAATCTTTGTTTTGCAATATGAATCTTGATAATGAGGGGACTGAAGATGAGCCACATTTACCTAGAAGGCATTCCAAAAATTCGGAATTTTTAGATCTTGATGCTAAATTTGGTAAAAGTGGGATTGAAGAAGTTAAAACTTTAGATATCCATGAACCCACTATTTTGTATTTCAAGGAATTTAATTATGATAATTGCTCTTTGATATATTGTATTTCCTTGTTGCAATCCATGCTAAATTCTCCTCATGCTTATAGTCAAAATAAAGCTTTTACTAAACATATCATTGATGCTTTAATGCAATCTTATGAAGAAAAACTTGAGTTGGAAGTTTCTATCCCTAGAAAACTTTATGATGAGTGGGAACCTACTATTAAAATTGAAATTAAAATTAAAGATCATGAATGTTATTCTTTGTGTGATTTGGGCGCTAGTGTTTCCACGATTCCAAAAACTTTGTGTGATTTGCGAGGTTTCCGTGATTTTGATGATTGTTCTCTAAACTTGCACCTTGCAGATTCCACCATTAAGAAACCTATGGGAAGAATTAATGATGTTCTTATTGTTGCAAATAGTAACTATGTGCCCATATATTTCATTGTTCTTGACATATATTGCAACCCCTTATGTCCTATTATTCTTGGTAGACCTTTCCTTAGAACGATTGGTGCAATTATTGATATGATGGAAGGGAATATTAAATTCCAATTTCCATTAAGGAAAGGCATGGAACACTTTCCTAGAAATAAAATTAAACTACCATATGAATCTATTATGAGAGCCACTTATGGATTGCATACCAAAGATGACAATACCTAGATCTATCCTTGCTTTTATGCCTAGCTAGGGGCGTTAAACGATAGCGCTTGTTGGGAGGCAACCCAATTTTATTTTTATTACTTGATTTTTGATCCTTTTTAGTAATAAATAAATTATCTAGCCTCTGTTTTGGTTGCGTTTTCTGTGCTTAATTAGTGTTTGTGCCAAGTAGAACCATTGGGAAGACTTGGGGAAAGTCTTTTTGATCTTGCTGTAAAAAACAGAAACTTTAGCGCTCACGAGAATTGCTACCATTTTTATTTGAAAAGTGATATTTAGTTAATTATTTTTGCAGATGATTAATAGATAAATTCCTCACGTCCAGTAATTTATTTTAGAATTTTTGGGGTTCCAGAAGTTTGCGTTAGCTACAGATTACTACAGACTGATCTGTTTTTGACAGATTCTGTTTTTTGTATGTTGTTTGCTTATTTTGATGAATCTATGGCTAGTAAAATAGTTTATAACCCATAGAGAAGTTGTAATACAGTAGGTTTAACACCAATATTAATCAAGAATGAGTTCATTACAGTACCTTGAAGTGGTGTTTTGTTTTCTTTCGCTAACGGAGCTCACGAGATTTTCTAATTTGAGTTTTGTGTTGTGAAGTTTTCAAGTTTTGGGTAAAGATTTGATGGATTATGGAACAAGGAGTGGAAATAGACTAAGCTTGGGGATGCCCATGGCACCCCAAGATAATATAACGACACCAAAAAGCCAAAGCTTAGGGATGCCCCGGAAGGCATCCCCTCTTTCGTCTTCGTCTATCGGTAACTTTACTTGGAGCTATATTTTTATTCACCACATGATATGTGTTTTGCTTGGAGCGTATTGTATGATTGAGTCTTTCCTTTTTACTTTACCACAATCATCCTTTCTGTACACACCTTTTGAGAGAGACTCACATGATTTGAAATTTATTAGAATACTCTATGTGCTTCACTTATATCTTTTGAGCTATATAGTTTTTGCTCTAGTGCTTCACTTATATCTTTTAGAGCACGGAGGTGGTTTTATTTTATATAAATAATTGTTCTCTCATGCTTCACTTATATTATTTTGAGATTCCTTTAGACAACATGGAAATTTGCTTTTAGGAATAATATAAAAACTTTCATAGAAGTGCAATGAATACTATGAGAAGTTTGATACTTGATAATTGTTTTGAGATATGGAGATGGTGATATTAGAGTCATGATAGTTGAGTAGTTGTGAATTTAAGAAATACTTGTGTTGAAGTTTGTGATTCCCATAGCATGCACGTATGGTGAACCGTTATGTGATGAAGTCGGAGCATGATTTATTTATTGAATGTCTTCCTTATGAGTGGCGGTCGGGGACGCGCGATGGTCTTTTCCTACCAATCTAACCCCCTAGGAGCATGCGCATAATACTTTGCTTCGATAACTAATAGATTTTTTGCAATAAGTATGTGAGTTCTTTATGACTAATTGATACGTCTCCAATGTATCTATAATTTTTGATTGTTCCATGCTATATTATATTCTGGTTTGGACATTATTGGGCTTTATTATACACTTTTATATTATTTTTGGGACTAACCTATTAACCGGAGGCCCAACCGAGAATTCCTATTTTTTGCCTATTTCAGAGTTTCGCAGAAAAAGAATATCAAATGGAGTCCAAACGGAACGAAACCTTCGGGGTCGTGATTTTCGGAACGAACGTGATACAGAGGACTTGGACCCTACGTCAAGACATCAAACAGGAGGTAACGAGGTAGGGGGCATGCCTACCCGCCTGGGCGCGCCCTCCACCCTCGTGGGCCCCTTGTTGCTCCACCAGCGTACTCCTTCCTCCTATATATACCCACGTACCCACAAACTACCAGATACGGAGCCAAAACCCTAATTCCACCGCCGTAACTTTCTGTATCCACGAGATCCCATCTTGGGGCCTTTTCCGGAGCTCCGCCGGAGGGGGCATCGATCACGGAGGGCTTCTACATCAACACCATAGACCTTCCGATGAAGTGTGAGTAGTTTACCTCAGACCTTCGGGTCCATAGTTATTAGCTAGATGGCTTCTTCTCTCTTTTTGGATCTCAATACAAAGTTCTCACCCTCTCTTGTGGAGATCTATTTGATGTAATCTTATTTTGCGGTGTGTTTGTTGAGACTGATGAATTGTGGGTTTATGATCAAGTTTATCTATGAACAATATTTGAATCTTCTCTGAATTCTTTTATGTATGATTGGTTATCTTTGCAAGTCTCTTCGAATTATCAGTTTGGTTTGGCCTACTAGATTGATCTTTCTTGCAATGGGAGAAGTGCTTAGCTTTGGGTTCAATCTTGCGGTGTCCTTTCCCAGTGACAGTAGGGGCAGCCAGGCACGTATTGTATTGTTGCCATCGAGGATAACAAGATGGGGTTTATATCATATTGCATGAGTTTATCCCTCTACATCATGTCATCTTGCTTAAAGCGTTACTCTGTTCTTATGAACTTAATACTCTAGATGCATGCTGGATAGTGGTCGATGTGTGGAGTAATAGTAGTAGATGCAGGCAGGAGTCGGTCTACTTGTCTCGGACGTGATGCCTATATACATGATCATACCGAGATATTCTCATAACTATTCTCAATTCTCTCAATTGCTCAACAGTAATTTGTTTACACACTGTGAATACTTATGCTCTTGAGAGAAGCCACCAGTGAAACCTATGGCCCCCAGGTCTATCTTTTATCATATTAATCTTCCAATACTTAGTTATTTCCTTTGCCATTTATTTTACTTTGCATATTTTATTTCTCTTTATCATAAAAATACCAAAAATAATATCTTAACAGATCAATCAGATCTCACTCTCGTAAGTGACCATGTAGGGATTGACAACCCCTTATCGGGTTGGTTGCGAGGATTTATTTGTTTGTGTGCGAGGGACTCGTGCGTGGCCTCCTACTGGATTGATACCTTGGTTCTCAAAAACTGAGGGAAATACTTACGCTAGTTTGCTGCATCACCCTTTCCTCTTCAAGGGAAAACCAACGCAAGTGCTCAAGAGGTAGCAAGAAGGATTTCTGGCGCCGTTGCCGGAGAGGTCTACACAAAAGTCAAAACACCAAGTACCCATCACAAACCCTTATCTCCCGCATTACATTATTTGCCATTTGCCTCTCATTTTCCTCTCCTCCACTTCACCTTTGCCGTTTTATTCGCCCTCTCTCTCTCCATCCTCCCTATCTTTTTCTATTCGCCTTCTTTTTTCCGCTCACCTTTCTTCCGCTATGTCGGAATCGAAAAGGGTTGGGAGTTCTCTTCCGAGTTTTAGTACTTTGGACAATCCTTCTATTCTCGCTAAACTCATAAACAAAGATGCTATGGAAAGACCTACCGGAGTTATCAATGAGAATCTTAATAATTTTGATGAAGATGATTCCGGAATTTTTCGTTATTTACTTGATGAATCTTTGAAAGATGCTTGGGATAGACTATTAAGGATCAGGGCTAGCTATGTGCCTCAATACCAAATTGAAATTTACTTAAAAAGCTTTTATGTTGCCCTACCTTCTTCTTTTAAGCATGTCCTAGATTGTATATTTGAAGAAGGTTTTCTTGAAGGGGATGCCTTAGACACTTACGAAAAGATGAAAACCATATTTTGGGCACCCCATGAATGAGAAAGTTGAATCTACATCTCTGTTGCTCTCTTACCAAAACAAATCCATCAAAGAGATGAAGGCTAGCTTAGATACAAATTTCCGTAATGTACTTAATCTTTCTTCTACCATTAATAACCATGTGCTTTATCAAAATAGAAAGATTAATTCCATAGATAGCAAGTTTGCTCTTTTCTTCCCTAAAAGCAAAGATGGAAATACCTAGATCTATCCTTGCTTTTTATGCCTAGCTAGGGGCGTTAAACGATAGCGCTTGTTGGGAGGCAACCCAATTTTATTTTTATTCCTTGATTTTTTCTCCTATTTAGTAATAAATAATTTATCTAGCCTCATTTTTGGTTGTGTTTTTTTGTGTTTAATTAGTGTTTGTGCCAAGTAGAACCGTTGGGAAGACTTGGGGAAAGTCTTTTTAATCTTGCTGTAAAAAACAGAAACTTTAGCGCTCACGAGAACTGCTTCCATTTTTATTTGGAAAGTGCTATTTAGTTAATTATTTTTTAAGATGATGAATATATAAATTCCTCACGTCCAGAAATTTATTTAGGATTTTTGGGGTTCCATATCTTGCGTTAGCTACAGATTACTACAGACTGTTCTGTTTTTGACAGATTCTATTTTTCGTGTGTTGTTTGCTTACTTTGATGAATCTATGGCTAGTAAAATATTTTATAAACCATATATAAGTTGGAATACAGTAGGCTTAACACAAAAATAAATAAATAATGAGTTCATTACAGTACCTTGAAGTGGTGTTTTCTTTTCTTTCGCTAACGGAGCTCACGAGATTTTCTACTTTAAGTTTTGTGTTGTGAAGTTTTCAAGTTTTGGGTGAAAGATTTGATGGATTATGGAACAAGGAGTGGCAAGAGCCTAAGCATGGGGATTCCCATGGCACCCCAAGATAATCTAAGGACACCTAAAAGCCAAAGCTTGGGGATGCCCCGGAAGGCACCCCCTCTTTCGTCTACTTCCATCGGTAACTTTACTTGGAGCTATATTTTTATTCACCACATGATATGTGTTTTGCTTGGAGCATCTTGTATGATTTGAGTCTTTATTTGTTAGTTTAACACAATCATATTTTCTGTACACACCTTTTGATAGAGAGACACATGATTCGGAAATTATTAGAATACTCTATGTGCTTCACTTATATCTTTTGAGTTATATAGTTTTTGCTCTAGTACTTCACTTATATCTTTTAGAGCACGGTGGTGGTTTTGTTTTATAGAAACTATTATTCTCTCATGCTTCACTTAGATTATTTTGAGAGTCTTAAATAGCATGGTAATTTACTTAAATAATCCTAATATGCTAGGTATTCAAGACTAGTAAAAACTTTCTTATGAGTGTGATGAATACTAAGAGAAGTTTGATGGTTGATGATTGTTTTGAGAAATGGAGGTAGTGATATCAAAGTTGTGCTAGTTGAGTAGTTGTGAATTTGATAAATACTTGTGTTGAAGTTTGCAAGTCCCGTAACATGCACGTATGGTAAACGTTATGTAACAAATTTGAAACATGAGGTGTTCTTTGAGTGTCCTCCTTATGAGTGGCGGTCGGGGACGAGCGATGGACTTTTCCAACCAATCTATCCCCCTAGGAGTGATACGTCTCCATCGTATCTATAATGTTTGATTGCTCCATGCTATATTATCTTCTGTTTTGGACATTATTGGGCTTTATTATTCACTTTTATATTATTTTTGCGACTAACCTATTAACCGGAGGCCCAACCCAGAATTGCTGTTTTTTTTGCCTATTTTAGGGTTTCGAAGAAAAGGAATATCTAATGGAGTCCAAACGGAATGAAACCTTCGGGAACGTGATTTTCGGAACGAACATGATCCAGGAGACTTGGACCCTATGTCAAGCAACTAACAGGGAAGCCACGAGGTAGGGGGCGCGCCCTCCACCCTCATGGGCCCCCTGTTGCTCCACCGACGTACTCCTTCCTCCTATATATACCTACGTACCCCCAAACGATCAGATACGGAGCCAAAACCCTAATTCCACCGCCGTAACTTTCTGTGTCCACGAGATCCCATCTTGGTGCCTGTTCCGGAGCTCCGTCGGAGGGGGCATCGATCACGGAGGGCTTCTACATCAACACCATAGCCCTTCCGATAAAGTGTGAGTAGTTTACCTCAGACCTTCAGGTCCATATTTATTAGCTAGATGACTTCTTTTTTATATATCTCAATACAAAGTTCTCCTCCTCTCTTGTGGAGATCTATTCGATGTAATCTTATTTTGCGGTGTGTTTGTTGAGACCGATGAATTGTGGGTTTATGATCAAGTTTATCTATGAACAATATTTGAACTTCTATGAATTCTTTTATGTATGATTTGTTATCTTTGCAAGTCTCTTCGAATTATCACGTCCAGAAATTTATTTTAGAATTTTTGGGGTTCCAGATCTTGCGCTAGCTACAGATTACTACACACTGTTCTGTTTTTGACAGATTCTGTTTTTCGTGTGTTGTTTGCTTATTTTGATGAATCTATGGCTAGTAAAATAGTTTATAAACCATAGAGAAGTTGGAATACAGTAGGTTTAACACCAATATAAATAAAGAATGAGTTCATTACAGTACCTTGAAGTGGTGTTTTGTTTTCTTTCGCTAACGGAGCTCACGAGATTTTCTACTTTAAGTTTTGTGTTGTGAAGTTTTCAAGTTTTGGGTAAAGATTTGATGGATTATGGAACAAGGAGTGGCAAGAGCCAAAGCTTGGGGATGCCCATGGCACCCCCAAGATAATATAAGGACACCTAAAATCCAAAGCTTGGGGATGCCCCGGAAGGCATCCCCTCTTTCGTCTACTTCTATCGGTAACTTTACTTGCAGGTATATTTTTATTTACCACACGATTTATGTTTTGCTTGGAGCGTCTTGTATGATTTGAGTCTTTGCTTTTTAGTTTTATACAATCATCCTTGCTGCACACACCTTTTGAGAGAGACACACATGATTCAGAAATTATTAGAATACTCTATGCGCTTCACTTATATCTTTTGAGTTATATAGTTTTGCTCTAGTACTTCACTTATATCTTTTAGAGCACGGTGGTGGTTTTGTTTTATAGAAACTATTATTCTCTCATGCTTCACTTAGATTATTTTGAGAGTCTTAAATAGCACGGTAATTTACTTAAATAATCCTAATATGCTAGGTATTCAAGACTAGTAAAAACTTTCTTATGAGTGTGTTGAATACTATGAGAAGTTTGATACTTGATAATTGTTTTGAGATATGGAGATGGTTATATTAGAGTCATGCTAGTTGATTAGTTGTGAATTTAAGAAATACTTGTGTTAAAGTTTGTGATTCCCGTAGCATGCACGTATGGTGAACCGTTATGTGATGAAGTTGGAGCATGATTTATTTATTGATTGTCTTCCTTATGAGTGGTGGTCGAGGACGAGCGATGGTCTTTTCCTGCCAATCTATCCCCCTAGGAGGATGCGCGTAATACTTTGCTTTGATAACTTGTAGATTTTTGCAATAAGTATATGAGTTCTTTATGACTAATGTTGAGTCCATGGATCATACACACTCTCACCCTTCTACCATTGCTAGCCTCTCTAATACCGCGCACCTTTCGCCGGTATCATACACCCACCATATACCTTCCTCAAAATAGCCACCATACCTTCCTATCATGGCATTTCCATAGCCATTCCGAGATATATTTCCATGCAACTTTCCACCATTCCATTTACTATGACACGCTCCATCATTGTCATATTGCTTTGCATGATCATGTAGTTGACATTCTATTTGTGGCAAAGCCACCATTCATAATTCTTTCATACATGTCACTCTTGATTCATTGCATATCCTGGTACACCACCAGAGGCATTCACATAGAGTCATATTTTGTTCTAAATATCGAGTTGTAATTGTTGAGTTGTAAGTAAATAAAAGTGTGATGATCATCATTTTTAAAGCATTGTCCCAAGTGAGGAAAGGATGATGGAGACTATGATTCCCCCACAAGTCGGGATGAGACTCCAGATGAAAATAATAATAATAAAAAGAGGCCAAAGAAGCCCAAAAAATGAGAGAAAAAGAGAGAAGGGACAATGCTACTATCCTTTTACCACACTTGTGCTTCAAAGTAGCACCATGATCTTCATAATAGAGAGTCTCCTATGTTATCACTTTCATATACTAGTGGGAATTTTTCATTATATAACTTGGCTTGTATATTCCAATGATGGGGTTCCTCAAAATGCCCTAGGTCTTCGTGAGCAAGCAAGTTGGATGCACACCCATTTAGTTTCTTTTTGAGCTTTCATATACTTATAGCTCTAGTGCATTCGTTGCATGGCAATCCCTACTCAGTCACATTGATATCTATTGATGGGCATCTCCATAGCCCGTTGATATGCCTAGTTGATGTGAGACTATCTTCCCTTTTTCGTCTCCTCCACAACCACCATTCTATTCCACCTAAAGTGCTATGTCCATGGTTTATGCTCATGTATTGCGTGAAGATTGAAAAAGTTTGAGAACACCAAAAGTATGAAACAATTGCTTGGCTTGTCATCGGGGTTGTGCATAATTTAAATACTTTGTGTGGTGAAGATAGAGCATAGCCAGGCTATATGATTTTGTAGGGATAAATTTCTTTGGCCATTGAAGAGACATAATTGCTTAGTTAGTATGCTTAAAGTATTATTATTTCTATGTCAATATTAAACTTTTGTATTGAATCTTTCGGATCTGAATATTCATACCACAATTAAGAAGAATTACGTTGAAAATATGCCAAGTAGCATTCCACATCAAAAATTCTGTTTTTATCATTTACCTACTCGAGGACGAGCGGGAATTAAGCTTGGGGATGCTTGATACGTCTCCAACGTATCTATAATTTTTGATTGCTCCATGCTATATTATCTTGTGTTTTGGACATTATTGGGCTTTATTATTCACTTTTATATTATTTCTGGGACTAACCTATTAACTGGAGGCCCAGCCCAGAATTGTTGTTTTTTTGCCTATTTCAGAGTTTCGCAGAAAAAGAATATCAAACGGAGTCCAAACGGAATGAAACCTTCAGGAACGTGATTTTTGGAACGAACGTGATCCAGAGGACTTGGACCCTACATCAAGACATCAACCAGGAGGCCACGAGGTACAGGGGCGCGCCTACCCCCCTGGGCGCGCCCTCCACCCTCGTGGGCCCCCTGTTGCTCCACCGATGTACTCCTTCCTCCTATATATACCTACGTACCCCCAAATGATAAGATACAGGGCCAAAACCCTAATTCCACCACCGTAACTTTCTGTATCCACGATATCCCATCTTGGGGTCTGTTCCGGAGGGCTTCTACATCAACACCACAGCCCTTCCGATGAAGTGTGAGTAGTTTACCTCAGACCTTCGGGTCCATAGTTATTAGCTAGATGGCTTCTTCTCTCTTTTTGGATCTCAATACAAAGTTCTCCCCCTCTCTTGTGGAGATCTATTCGATGTAATCTTCTTTTGCGGTGTGTTTGTTGAGACCGATGAATTGTGGGTTTATGATCAAGTTTATCTATGAACAATATTTGAATCTTCTCTGAATTCTTTTATGTATGATTGGTTATCTTTGCAAGTCTCTTCAAATTATCAGTTTGGTTTGGCCTACTAGATTGATCTTTCTTGCAATGGGAGAAGTGCTTAGCTTTGGGTTCAATCTTGCGGTGTCCTTTCCCAGTGACAGTAGGGGCAGCAAGGCACGTATTGTATTGTTGCCATCGAGGATAACAAGATGGGATCATATTGCATGAGTTTATCCCTCTACATCATGTCATCTTGCTTAAAGCGTTACTCTGTTCTTATGAACTTAATACTCTAGATGCATGCTGGATTGCGGTCGATGTGTGTAGTAATAGTAGTGGATGCAGGCAGGAGTCGGTCTACTTGTCTCAGACGTGATGCCTATATACATGATCATACCTAGATATTCTCATAACTATGCTCAATTTTGTCAATTGTTCAACAGTAATTTGTTTACCCACCGTGAATACTTATGCTCTTGAGAGAAGCCACTAGTGAAACCTATGGCCCCCGGGTCTATCTTTTATCATATTAATCTTCCAATACTTAGTTATTTCCTTTGCCATTTATTTTACTTTGCATATTTTATTTCTCTTTATCATAAAAATACCAAAAATATTATCTTATCATATCTATCAGATCTCACTCTCGTAAGTGACCGTGTAGGGATTGACAACCCCCTATCGTGTTGGTTGCAAGGATTTATTTGTTTGTGTAGGTGCGAGGGACTTGTGCGTGGCCTCCTACTGGATTGATACCTTGGTTCTCAAAAACTGAGGGAAATACTTACGCTAGTTTGCTGCATCACCCTTTCCTCTTCAAGGGAAAACCAATGCAAGTGCTCAAGAGGTAGCACTAATGTTGAGTCCATGGATTATACGCACTCTCACCCTTACACCATTGCTAGCCTCTCTAGTACCACGCAACTTTCGCCGGTTCCATAAACCCACCATATACCTTCCTCAAAACAGCCACCATACCTACCTATTATGGCATTTCCATAGCCATTGCGAGATATATTGCCATGCAACTTTCCACCATTCTGTTATTATGACACGCTTCATCATTGTCATATTGCTTGCATGATCATGTAGTTGACATCGTATTTGTGGCAAAGCCACCGTTCATAATTCTTTCATACATGTCACTCATGCATCGTTGCACATCCCGGTACACCGCCGGAGGCATTCTAAGTATTGAGTTGTAATTCTTGAGTTGTAAGTAAATAAAGGTGTGATGATCATCATTATTAGAGCATTATCCCATGTGAGGAAAGGATGATGGAGACTATGATTCCCCCACAAGTCGGTATGAGACTCTGGACGAAAAAAAGAGGCCAAAAAAAGAAGGCCCAAATAAAAAAATGAGAGAAAAAGAGAGAAGGGACAATGTTACTAATCTTTTACCACACTTGTGCTTCAAAGTAGCACCAAGATCTTCATGATAGAGATTCTCCTATGTTGTCACTTTCATATACTAGTGGGAATTTTACATTATAGAACTTGGCTTGTATATTCCAATGATGGGCTTCCCCAAAATTGCCCTAGGTCTTCATGAGCAAGCAAGTTGGATGCACACCCACTTAGTTTCTTTTGTTGAGCTTCCATACAGTTATAGCTCTAGTGCATCTGTTGCATGGCAATCCCTACTCACTCACATTGATAACTATTGATGGGCATCTCCATAGCCTGTTGATACGCCTAGTCGATGTGGGACTATCTTCTCCTTTTTGTCTTCTCCACAACCACCATTCTATTCCACATATAGTGCTATATCCATGGCTCACGGTCATATATTGCGTGAAGATTGAAAAAGTTTGAGAACATCAAAAGTATGAAACCATTGCTTGGCTTGTCATCGGGGTTGTGCACGATTTAAATATTTTGTGTGGTGAAGATAGAGCATAGCCATACTATATGATTATGTAGGGATAACTTTCTTTGGCCATGTTATTTTGAGAAGACATAATTTCTTAGTTAGTATACTTGAAGTATTATTATTTCTATGTCAATATTAAACTTTTATCTTGAATCTTTTGGATCTGAACATTCATGCCACAATAAACAAAAATTACATTGAGAAATATGTTAGGAAGCATTCCACATCAAAAATTCTTCCTTTTATCATTTACCTACTCGAGGACGAGCAGGAATTAAGCTTGGGGATGCTTGGTACGTCTCCAACGTATCTATAATTTTTGATTTCTCCATGCTATTATATTATCTGTTTTGGATGTTAATGGGATTTATTTTACACTTTTACATCATTTTTGGGACTAACCTATTAACCGGAGGCCCAACCCAAATTGTTGTTTTTTCCTATTTCAGTGTTTCGCAGAAAAGGAATATCAAACGGAGTCCAAACGGAATGAAAACTTCGGGAACGTGATTTTCTCAACAAACGTGATCCACAAGACTTGGAGTGGGAGCTAAGAAACGACCGAGGAGGCCACGAGGCAGGGGGCGCGCCCTCCACCCTCCTACTCAAAGGATTTATAACAGAGTAGCAATCACACACTTATTACATCGGATGTCTCAAAAGAGAACTTATTACAATAAATATGGCTTAAGGCCATCTAATACGATAACAACGGAAGGCTTGGAAGATAAAGTGAGTCCATCAACTCCAATGGCATAGCTGAGCTGCACGGCAACGACCTAACGAACCTTACTCCTCGTCTGAAAAGTCTGCAACATAATACGTTGCAGCCCGAAAACGGGTCAGCACATGGAATATGCTGGAAATATAACATAGTAGAGCAAGAACAGAATAATGCTATCACTACATGCATATATGGCTGGTGGAAAGCTCTATGGTTATAGTTTTTGCGAAAATCCATTTTTTCCTACAACAAAGGAATAGATTTTAATTTAACTATCATGGTAGTTGAAACATCATTGAGAAGGTTCCTCCAGCTCAATCCCAATTAAAGTGATTAACAACCCAACAATATTAATTAAGAGTGACGAGATACTTAAGATACTCCAAGTACTAGATACTCAAGATGTCCATAACTGGGGACACGGCTAACCATGATTAGTTTGTACACTCTGTAGAGGTTTGCGCACTTTTCCCCCACAAGACTCGATCGCCTCCGTTGGATTTCTCGCACTACATGGTGTTTGAGAAACGGATGACCGAGACACAGTCTTTCAGAAACAGTAACTCTCTACTCCGGACAGACCATACCGAACCTACATCCCTCTACCTGCTGATCTTCCTCTTGAAGAGCTTCACGTAACTTACTCAACTATGCTAGAGCCCCTAATAGCTTGTGGCTGCACACAGAAGTTTCTAGCATGAATAATCTCAGTTCCCTTTGAGCCTGGGCGGTGGTCCATAGGAAGATCACACAGGTGCTCCGGGATTTCCAAAAAAATACTGGCAACACTAGGTACTCCAGGTGCTTCAATCCACCCAGATGTTCATTTAAGTTGCCACCTTAAGTTAAACCATTATTTAACAATCTCACATCTGTCATGGATTTCACTCACCCAAACCACGTCTACAAGCATAGCATAGCAATATAAGTAACGCGTAGAAGTAACTCCCAAGGGTTTGAATATAACAGGGCAATAGGTTCTACCTCATCAACTACTTCCCAACCCACAAGTTAATGACATCCTAATCATGCAATGTTTGAGGATTGGAACTAATGCATAAAAACTGGGTATGGAAAGAGTATGATCAATGTGTTACTTGCCTTGCTGACAATCCGCGTAACCTAGAGACTCCAAATAACATGCTTCGCACTTCGGGAATTCTATCACAAACAAACAATAGCATACATAAGCAACAAACAAAGAAACACGGGTAAGTCTCAAATAAGAAGATCTACCAGAAAGTTCAACTTAAGAACTCCGGTTAGCAAAAAGAATCAAACCAAACGGAGCAAGGAAACTCAAACGGCGAAAGAAACAAGATCCATTTACTAATCTGAACTAAGGTCAAATTTTACAATACCAAAATCTTGTTCAAGTTTGTTAAGTGGAAAGAGGGCCTCGAGACGAAGATCTAGGCGCTTGAATCGCCTGATTCCGACTAATGAGAGAAAAGATAAACAGAAACGAAAATCGGATCAGAAATCGCGAACGAGAATAATCAAGGAAAAATCCGATAAAAAGAAAACTAACGAACAGACTAGCGAACGAGCGTTCGTTATCTGTAACTAACGAGCGAAATCGTTCGTTGAAACGAACGTACGGACAAACGTCCGCTAAATAGAGGAACCGGGAAAAACCGGCGAACCGATCTAAAAAAACGAACTAGGGTTTTCTAAAAAAACCGAATCGGTTTCTTTAAAAAAATGGCGGCGATGGATCGGCGCGTTACCTCTCCGGCGAAGCAACTCTGGCGAGGCGAGGCTTGTGGGGCGGCGGCTTCTCGGGGCGGAAGGGCGACTCGGCGGCGCGGGGCGGCGGCGGGCGGCGGCGCGGGGCTGCAGGCGGCTGCGGCGGCGGTGGGTGGCTGCGGCGGCGCGGGGTGGGGGTGGCGGGCTCAGGGGGGACTATATAAAAGGGGGGGTGGCTCGGCTTGGAGGAGGGGCCAAGGCGGCGGTGGTGGAGTCCGGCTCGGACTCCTCCGAGTCGGCGACGACGGCGCGGTCTCCGCGCGGGAGACGGCGGCGGCGGGAGATGGGCCGGCCCGGCTGGGTTTCGGCCCAGTCGGCTGGAAGTTTTTTAAAAAAAAATTCCGCCGAATAGAAAGTAAATCCTAGAAAATAAAATAAAAATCTAAAAATGCCAAAACAAATTTTCACCGTCTAAATAAAATATTTAGGACGAGATGAACATTTTCTTGGCCATAAAATGCAATTTTGAAAACGTGCAATTTTTCTAATGCCAATAAAATCCTAATAAAATCTAATAAAAATCAAATAAATGATTTTAATAATTTTCCTCTAATATGTCAGTTATTTTGGAGAAGTCATATTATCTCCTCTCATATATTTTAATATGAAATACTTTTCGGAGAGAAAATAATAAAAATCAAAATCCTCGTTTCATTATTTGATAAAGATCAAATGTGGAAACCGGGAAATCCCCAACTCTCTCCGAGGGTCCTTGAGTTGCTTAGGATTTCGAGGATTGCGGAACGAAAATGCAATAAAATATGATATGCAAGAATGACCTATGTATAACATTCCAAATTGAAAATTTGGGATGTTACCAACCTACCCCCCTTAAGATGAATCTCGCCCTCGAGATTCGGGTTGGCTAGAAAATAGGTGTGGGTGGTCTTTCAGTAGATCATCCTCTCGTTCCTAGGTGGCTTCATCCTCGGTGTGGTGGCTCCACTGAACTTCACAAAACTTGATAACCTTGGTGCGGGTGACTCGGCTGGCAAACTCAAGAATCTTAGCTGGTTTTTCCTCATAAGTCAAATCACTGTCCAACTGAATCACCTCCAAGGGTACTGTATCTCTTAACGGTATATCAGCCATCTCAGCATGACACTTCTTCAACTGTGAAATGTAGAACACATCATGAACTCCTGACAGTCCTTCAGGTAACTCCAACTTGTAGGCAACTTCTCCCATCCATTCCAAAACATGATATGGTCCTACAAATCTCGGGGCTAACTTTCCTTTAACTCCAAAATGTTTCACTCCTTGCAAGGGAGATACTCGCAGATATGCTCTATCTCCAATTTCGTAGGTTACCTCCTTGCGTTTCGAGTCTGCATAAATCTTCTGCCTGGACTGAGCAATCTTCAGTCTATCACGAATCAGCTTAACCTTCTCTTCAGACTACTTGATCAAGTCTGGGCCAAACAACTGTCGGTCTCCTACTTCATCCCACATTAACGGCGTTCTGCACCTTCGTCCGTACAGGGCTTCGAACGGTGCCATCTTCAAACTGGCTTGGTAGCTATTGTTGTATGAGAATTCTGCGTAAGGCAAATTGTCATCCCAACTAGATCCATAATCTAGCGCACAGGCTCTCAACATGTCCTCCCGAATCTGATTGACTCTCTCTGTCTGTCCATCCGTCTGCGGGTGAAACGCTGTACTGAACTCCAGTCTTGTTCCCAAAGTCTGGTGTAACTAATGCCAAAACTTTGAGGTAAACTATGTTCCTCTATCTGATACGATGGTCGTCGGAACTCCATCCAGACATACAATCCTGGACATATATATCTTGGCCAACTTCGCACTTGTATAAGTGGTTTTCACTGGGATAAAGTGAGCCACTTTGGTCAAGCGATCAACTACTACCCATATGGAATCATATCCTGATTTGGTCCTGGGCAATCCGGTGATAAAGTCCATGCCAAGTTTATCCCACTTCCATTCGGGTATCGGCATAGGCTGTAACAATCCTGCCGGCTTTTGATGCTCTGCCTTCACTCTCTGACATACAACGCATACGGCTACATACTCGGCAATATCCTTCTTCATACCCGTCCACCAGAATCGTTCCTTCAAATCCAAATACATCTTGTTGTTTCCGGGGTGTATCGAGTATGGTGAGTTAGGGTCCTCCTGCAGTATGAACTTCATGATCTCTGTGTTATTGGGCACATAAACTCGGTCCTCAAACCATAAGGTGTCGTGCTCATCCTCATGAAAACCTTTGTCCTTTCCTTCGCTCATTCTCTCTTTTATCTCCGCAATCTCCTTGTCATCCTTCTGAGCTTCTCGAATCTTTCCTAAGAATGTAGACTGAACCTCCATTGTTGCAACAAAACCTCTAGGAACAATCTCTAATCGCAGTTCCATAATATCCTCTGCTAACTCCTTTGGCACTCCCTTACTCACAAGGATATTAGCATAACTCTTCCAGCTCAAAGCGTCTTCTACGACATTGGCCTTTCCTGGATGATAATGCAGCTTCATGTCATAATCCTTTATAAGCTCCAACCATCTCCTCTGCCTAAGGTTCAGCTCCTTCTGTGTGAAGATGTACTTCAAACTCTTATGATCCGTGTACACGTCACAACGGTTTCCAATAAGGTAATGTCTCCAAGTCTTCAATGCATGCACTACGGCTGCTAACTCCAAATCATGCGTGGCATAATTCAACTCGTGAGGTTTTAGTTGTCGTGAGGAATACGAAACAACTCTTCTGTCCTGCATAAGCACACATCCAAGTCCCAAGCGAGAGGCGTCGCAATATACTTGGAAATCCTTATGTATATCTGGTAGTGTCAGCACTGGGCTGTAGTCAAACGTTTCTTCAAGTCCTAAAACTTGCCTCGCAATCTTCCGTTCATTTAAACTTGGTATCCTTCTTCAATAACTCGGTCATTGGTTTCGCAATCTTGGAAAAATTCTCAATGAATCTCCGGCAGTATCCTGCGAGTCCAAGAAAACTGCGGATCTCGCTAACTGAAGTGGGTGCTAACCATTCAGTGACTGACTGAACCTTGATAGGATCTACTGATATACCTTCTCCTGGTATAACATGTCCAAGGAATCCGACTTCCTTCAACCAAAACTCGCATTTGCTGAACTTGGCATACAACTGATGTTCCCTGAGTTTCTCGAGAACTAAACGCAAATGCTCCTTGTGCTCCTCTTCATTCTTCGAGTATACCATAATATCATCAATAAACACCACAACAAACTTGTCCAAATATTCCATGAATACCTTGTTCATCATGCTCATGAAATAGGCAGGGGCGTTAGTCAGTCCAAACGACATGACCGTATACTTGTATAATCCGTACCGCGTGGTGAACACTGTCTTTGGTATATCCTTCTCTCAAATCTTCAACTGATGGTATCCCCATCACAGATCGATCTTCGAAAACACTTTAGCTCCTTGCAGCTGATCAAACAGATCATTGATCATCGGCAGTGGGTACTTGTTCTTGATCGTCACTTCATTCAAGGCCCGATAATCAACAACCATTCTTAGGGATTTATCCTTCTTCTCAACCAAAAGCACTGGGGCTCCCCAAGGTGATGAACTCCTTCGAATTTATCCTTTCTCCAATAACTCCTTGATCTGTTTCTTAATTTCCTCCAAATCATTCGCGGGAATCTGATAGGGTCTCTTGGATATTAGCCCTGTCCCTGACAATAGCTCTATCAAAACTCGATGTCTCGATCCGGTGGCATGCCTGGTAACTCCTCTGGAAAAACATCTGGGTAATCCTTCACTATAGGCACTTCCTCCTGAACAATTCCCGTGAGGGTATTCACTTGGCTCCTCCTAGGCACATGCCTAGATACATACTTAATCCTTTTTCCCTCCGGGGTGGTGACATAAATCGACTTACTAGCACAGCCAATGCTTCCTCCATACTTTGACATCCGGTCCATGCCTAATATCACATCCAATCCTTGTGACTCCAAGATAATTAGGTCGGACGGAAAAACATGGGTGCCAATGGTTAGGGGTATCTGGTCGCACCATCGACTAGCCATATACTCTGTTCCAGGTGAACTCACTAAGAGAGGGGTCCTAAGGGTTTGCGTTGGTAGTTTAAACTTATCCACAAATCCCCTTGATATGTATGAATGTGATGCACCAGTATCAAATAGAACAAGAGCGGTAAATGACTTAACCAAAAACTTACCAATTACCGCGTCCGGCTGCTCTTCAACCTCCTCCACGTTAACGTGGTTCACTTGTCCTTTGTTGAATGGATTGGGCTTCTTCCCAGCGCTCCCATTTTTTTGCCATTCTTTCCTTCAGGGCACTCCATGGCATAGTGTCCAGTCTTCCCGCACTTGAAGCAAGTAACGTGACTTAGATCTCTTTTGGCGGGTGTGGCTGGATTGGGGCGGTTCTGATTGTTATTGGCCTCGTTCCCATTCCCATTCTTAGAACCATTGTGGTTATGCGATCCTCCTCCGGTGTGGTTATGACCTCTATGGTTATGAACAAGTCCTCCCGAGTTCGGGGTTAGGCGAGGCTTCTGCTGAGCTCCTGAGTTATACCTCCCTTGTCCATACTTCCTCTTACGGCTCTCAATCTGCTGCTGCTTCCCTTCAATCATAAGAGTCTTATCCACCAACTCATGGTAGTTGTTGAAGGTTGCTACCATCAACTGCATACTCATCTCATCATTCAGCCCTTCCATAAATTTCTCCTGCTTCGCGACATCTGTGGCCACATCGTCAGGGGCATAGCGAGATAGCTTGCTAAACTCATCCATGTAATGAGCCACAGTACGGTTCCCCTGGCATAAGTTGCGAAACTTACGCTTCTTCAGATTCATGGCTCCAGTTGAGACATGGGCTGTACGGAAAGCTTGCTGAAACTGGTCCCAAGTGACGTTGGCTATGGGGAAAGTGGCCGTGTAATTCTCCCGCAATGAGGCTGCTGGTCCATCCAATTGATGTGCGACAAAGAGCACCTTCTCAGCATCTGTGCAACCTGCGGTGGTCAACTCCCTTCCAATACGGCATATCCAATCATCATCAACTATAGGCTCGGTGCTACTGGAAAACACCGGCGGCTGTAACCTTAGAAAACGGGCTAGGTTGTCCAGTAGCGGCGGGTTGTTGTTGTTCTTGTTGTTACCCTGGTTCCGAACTAGCAATTGCATCAAGGTGTTCTGCTGCTGGATCAACTGAGTAAGCTCCGGTGGAAAGGCAAATTCGGGGTCACGTCTCGGAGGCATCTGATGGGATTAGATGGAAGATATTAGAATAGAATGAGGTCTAATGAGAAAGCACTACCCATATGCACATGAGACAAACACAATCATTTCACTCAATCAATGAAGCAAGGGCATACAAGCAGTTTAGAACTATCGCAAAAGTGCTCAACTACTACTAAATACATGGGGAAATACTACTAATCATTGGGTGGTCATCTAGAAATTTTGATCGGTGGAAGACTCCATGATATCTGCTCCAGCTTCGTCTTCAAAGTCATCATCACTAGGGTCAGAGTCGGTGTCGTCGATGATGATGTAGTCCTCCGGATGAATCTCCTTGGGTTCTTCATCTTCTTCTACTGGTGTGGGGTCTCCCATGAAGAATATTCCGATCTTCTTAATCAGGTCGTCATTCTTCTCCAGCAGTGTCGCAATTTCCTCCTCATATCCATCGCGTGTAGACTTAAGTTCTTCTTCCAGCTCGATGATCCTTGTCTTCGCCTTCTTCAAATCTATCCTGTCTGCGCACATCTGATTCTCCTGACGTCGAATGTGTTGGTTTAACTCGTGGATGAAAGCTGCAAGTGATCTATCCTTCCTGGTGCTGATCATCTCCCATTGCTCGTCTCGGCGCCCACATATCCGGTAGATAGTGTCCTTAAGATCCTTGTGATATACTTCACCAATGCGTCCCATTGTGATGTGAGCTGCCATACTCTTTCCTAAACTCCAGGTTGGTGCGTCCAAGGAAAATTCTATAGGTTTAGTGACTGGTGTGAAGGTCCTTCCTGGAACTTGAACTTGTATCATCCATCGCTCCTCTTCAGGCAAAGTGGCGTTGTAGGTCCCGGTGAAGCTTGGTATTCCAATGTTCAAGTACCTAGTGACTTCCTTCAAGTGTCATCCAAAAGGTGATTCTTCCTCCGGTTGTGCAAACTTGTTCTTCATCTCCGCCATCCTAAAGATTAGAAAATGGAGAGGAGTCGGAAATGAGTAGAGAAGAGTGACATATGGTTTTATCTTAGTGGTCGTGTCCTACACTCAGCGTGTGCTCTGATACCATCTTTGTAGCGACCCGACCTCAAACGGTCAAGTCTCTGTGCTTCAGTGTCATCCCTGGATCGGTAAGGTTGACACACACTATACTCGAAGGATTTATAACAGAGTAGCAATCACACACTTATTACATCGGATGTCTCAAAAGAGAACTTATTACAATAAATATGGCTTAAGGCCATCTAATACGATAACAGCGGAAGGATTGGAAGATAAAGTGAGTCCATCAACTCCAACGGCATAGCTGAGCTACACGGCAACGACCTAACAAAACTTACTCCTCGTCTGAAAAGTCTGCAACATAATACGTTGCATCCTGAAAATGGGCCAGCACATGGAATATGCTGGCAATATAACACAGTAGAGCAAGAGTAGAATAATGCTATCACTACATGCAATATATGGCTGGTGGAAAGCTCTATGGTTATAGTTTTTGCGAAAAGCCAATTTTTTCCTACAACAAAGGAATAGATTTTAATTTAACTCTCATGGTAGTTGAAACATCATTGAGAAGGTTCCTCCAACTCAATCCCAATTAAAGTGATTAACAACCCACCAATATTAATTAAGAGTGGTGAGATACTTAAGATACTCTAAGTACTAGATACTCAAGATGTCCATAACCGGGGCGGCTAACCATGATTAGTTTGTACACTCTGCAGAGGTTTGCGCACTTTTCCCCACAAGACTCGATCGCCTCTGTTGGATTTCTCGCACTACATGGTGTTTGAGAAACGGATGACCGAGACACAGTCTTTCATAAACATTAACTCTCTACTCCGGACAGACCATACCAAACCTACATCCCTCTACCTGCTGATCTGCCTCTTCAAGAGCTTCACGTAACTTACTCAACTATGCTAGAGCCCATAATAGCTTGTGGATGCACATGGAAGTTTCTAGCATGAATAATCTCAGTTCCCTTGGAGCCTGGGTGGCGGTCCATAAGAAGATCACACGGGTGCTCCGGGATTTCCAAAAAAATACAGGCAACACTGGGTACTCCAGGTGCCTCAATCCACCCAGATGTTCATTTAAGTTGCCACCTTAAGTTAAACCATTATTTAACAATCTCACATCTGTCATGGATTTCACTCACCCAAACCACGTCTACAAGCATAGCATAGCAATATAAGTAACACGTAAAAGTAACTCCCAAGGGTTTGAATATAACAGGGCAATAGGTTCTACCTCATCAACTACTTCCCAACCCACAAGTTAATGACATCCTAATCATGCAATGTTTGAGGATTGGAACTAATGCATAAAAACTGGGTATGGAAAGAGTATGACCAATGTGTTACTTGCCCTACTGACGATCCGCATAACCTAGAGACTCCAAATAACACGCTTCCCACTCTAGGAATTCTATCGCAAACCAACGATAGCATACATAAGCAACAAACAAAGAAACACGGGTAAATCTCAAATAAGAAGATCTACTAGAAAGTTCAACTTAAGAACTCCGGTTAGCAAAAAGAATCAAACCAAACGGAGCAACGAAACTCAAACGACGAAAGAAACAAGATGCGTTTACTAATATGAACTAAGGTCAAATTTTATAGTACCAAAATCTTGTTCAAGTTTGTTAAGCGGAAAGAGGGTCTCGAGACGAAGATCTAGGCGCTTGAATCGCCTGATTCCGACTAACAAGCGAAAAGATAAACAGAAACGAAAATCGGATCAGAAATTGCGATCGAGAATAATCACGGAAAAATCCGATAAAAAGAAAACTGACGAACAGACTAACGAACGAGCGTTCATTATCTGTAACTAACGAGCGAAAACCTTCGTTGGAACGAACGTACAGACGAACGTCCGCTAAATAGAGGAACCGGGAAAAACCGACGAACCGATCTAAAAAATGAACTAGAGTTTTCTTAAAAAAACCGAATTGGTTTCCTTAAAAAAAACCGGCGGCGGCGGATCGGCGCGTTACCTCTCCGGCGAGGCAACACTGGCGAGGCGGGGCTTGCGGGGCGGCGGGGCGACTCAGCGGCACGGGCAGCAGCGCCGTGGGCGGTGGCTGGCGGCACGGGGCTGCGGGCGGCGCGGGCGGCTGCGGCGGCGGTGGGTGGCTGCGGCGGCATGGGGGAGTATATAAAAGGGGGGTGGCTCGGCTTGGAGGAGGGGCCAAGGCGGCGGCGGCGGTGGAGTCCGGCTCTGACTCCTCCGAGTCGGCGACGGCGACACGGTCTCCGCGCGGGAGACGGCGGCGGCGGGAGATGGGCCGGCCCGACTGGGTTTCGGCCCAGTCGGCTGGAAGTTTTTTTTAAAAAAAATCCGCCGAACAGAAAGTGAATCCTAAAAAATAAAATAAAAATCTAAAAATGCCAAAACAAATTTACACCATCTAAATAAAATATTTAGGACGATATGAACATTTTCTTGGCCCTAAAATGCAATTTTGAAAACGTGCAATTTTTCTAATGCAAATAAAATCCAAATAAAATCGAATAAAAATCAAATAAATGATTTTAATATTTTTCCTCCAATATTTCAGTTATTTTGGAGAAGTCATATTATCTCCTCTCATATATTTTAATATGAAATACTTTTCGGAGAGAAAATAATAAAAATCAAAATCCTCGTGTCATTATGTGATAAAAATCAAATATGAAAACCGGGAAATCTCCAACTCTCTCCGAGGGTCCTCGAGTTGCTTCGGATTTTGAGGATTGCGGAACGAAAATGCAATAAAATATAATATGCAAGAATGACCTATGTATAACATTGCAAATTGAAAATTTGGAATGTTAGAAACCTACCCCCTTAAGATGAATCTCGCCCTCGAGATTCGGGTTGGCTAGAAAATAGGTGTGGGTGGTCTTTGAGTAGATCATCCTCTCGTTCCCAGGTGGCTTCATCCTTGGTGTGGTGGCTCCACTAAACTTTACAAAACTTGATAACCTTGCTGCGGGTGACTCGGCTGGCAAACTCAAGAATCTTAACTGGCTTTTCCTCATAAGTCAAATCACTGCCCAACTAAATCGCCTCCAAGGGTACTGTATCTCTTAATGGTATATCGGCCATCTCAGCATGACACTTCTTCAACTGTGAAACGTGGAACACGTCATGAACTCCTGACAGTCCTTCAGGTAACTCCAACTTGTAGGCAACTTCTCCCATCCGTTCCAAAACACGATATGGTCCTACAAATCTCGGGGCTACCTTTCCTTTAGCCCAAAATGTTTCACTCCTCGCAAAGGAGATACTCGCAGATATGCTTTGTCTCCAATTTTGTAGGTTACCTCCTTGCGTTTCGAGTCTGCATAACTCTTCTGCCTGGACTAAGCAATCTTCAGTCTATCACGAATCAGCTTAACCTTCTCTTCAGACTCCTTGATCAAGTCTGGTCCAAACAACTGTCTCTCTCCTACTTCATCCCACATTAATGGTGTTCTGCACCTTCGTCTGTACAGGGCTACGAACGGTGCCATCTTCAAACTGGCTTGGTAGCTATTGTTGTATGAGGACTCTGCGTAAAGTAAAATTGTCATCCCAACTAGATCCATAATCTAGCGCACAGGCTCTCAACATGTCCTCCCGAATCTGATTGACTCTCTCTGTCTGTCCATCCGTCTGTGGGTGAAACGCTATACTGAACTCCATTCTTGTTCCCAAAGTCTGGTGTAACTGATGCCAAAACTTTGAGGTAAACTGTGTTCCTATATCTGATACGATAGTCCTCGGAACTCCATGCAGACATACGATCCTGGACATATATATGTTGGCCAACTTCGCACTTGTATAAGTGGTTTTCACTGGGATAAAGTGAGCCACTTTGGTCGAGCGATCAACTACTACCTGTCGTGGTTCTAAGTCTGACAGTAGAATTGGGGTAGAAATGTAGAGGCAAGATGTTAGCTATGGAGGAGTTGTACACACGAGTTTTACGAGTTCAGGCCCTTCTCGGAGGAAGTAACATCCCTACGTCTCGGAGCCCGGAGGCAGTCGACTGGATTATATGCGTGTGTGTTACAGGGGATGCGAACCCCTATCTCTGAGGAGGGGGTGGCTTATATAGAGTTCGCCAGACCCCTCCCGCCCTCAGTTACAAAGGGTTTAGGGTACATAAAGATGGAGACGTTACTGGTAATGCCTGTAATATAAGTACATAATGACCATTAAGGATATGACTTAAATCCCGACCGTTGCAGAGTGGAGTGGCTCTAGATCTTCTGGTAGTCGAGTGGTTGCCCGTACGGTCGAGTGTCTTCAAGACTGTCGAGTGGAACATGGCTTCATGGTTGAGTGGATGATGATTTTTCTTCGACTGCTTCTAGTTCTTTTAGGGATGTCCTTGGGGAGGACATCTTGGACAGATCCATGACCCTACCCTAGGTACATGGCTTCATCATTAGCCCCCAAGTGGATCAGGGTTTGAGTGAGGAAGAAGTTGAGAACGCTTCCGACTCATTTTTCGTTGTTATGAATATATCTTGCTCGAGATCAATGAACTGGGGTGATGACGCCAACTTCTTTTTCAGTCGCCTTGATCCATTCTTAGTTTTTGTCAATGAACTTTTACTGAAAAGCTTCAAGTGATGATGCAGAGGATGTCTTCTGTCTGACAAGTTGTTCTGCTGTCTGCAGATTTCGTGGGATTTGAATTTCGGGAAGCGCGCCAGACGAGCGAGGCCGTGGTAATTGGGACGGATTAGGCAGGTCGCCTCGATTCCTGTGCCACCTTTTTCGCCATGTATCGCACGGGCGACTGTTGCGGGATTTGTTTAGATCGTCCGAGCCTACAAGTCAGTCACTCGGAAGTGACCTTATAAAAGGCACCGGACCGGGCTTTTGAACAGTGCGCCCTCGTTCTCTTCCTTCTTCCTCAGACTTCTCCGCTACGCCCGCTTCCGCTCTCGGCATCATAGCCTCGCTCGGACTCGATCTGCCGCCATGGGAAAAGAGAAGACGATGGCATTGGAGCGCGCGAAGAAGGCGACCGTGAAGGACAAAGGCAAGAGGACCAGCTGGGGTGGATCCTCGTCAAGATCCGGCCTGCCGCCGGGCTGGATCCAGGGTGACTGGATCCGCTCGACGATCAGCCAGGACGACCTCGACGACCTGGTGGAGGGGGGACTGATCCCCCATGAATCGGCGCGGCTCCCGGGGAACGAGACCGAGCTGCGGACGCTGGAGGGTGAGTGCGTTCTCCTCGCCACTCATGTCGACCACGGATTCTCTTTGCCTCCCCACCCTTTCTTTCGTGGCTTTTTGAACTTCTTCGGGGCTCAACTCCACCACTTTACTCCAAACACCATAGTGTATTTGGCTGCCTTTGGGTCAATGTGCGAAAATTTCTTGGGTTGTTGACCGCACTGGGGTCTCTTCAAACACATATTCACTTGCCGCTCCCGGTCGGTCAAGAAGGCCAACCCGAGTGACGGGAGGACGCACGTGATACAGATGTGCGGGGTCCTTGGAATCCAAATGAGGAACAAAAGTACCTTCCCAGCGATGCTCTTTCCTGACTTGGTCCGGGGCTGGCAGTCGACCTGGTTTTACTGTAAGGACCAGCCGACCCCGGGTCAGTCGACTGGACTTCCCCCTTTTCTCTGGCTCGAGTGGAGAAGCCCTCCTCCTTGAGGGTGATCCTAGAAGAGAAGGCGCAGGTCAAGGCGTTGGTCGAGTGGGTCGTCCAACTTGTCCGCGACGGGGTGACTGGGATGGACCTGCTGGAGGTCTTTCTCAGTCAACGCATCCAACCGCTCCAAGCCCGTGACCATCTGATGTGGATGTACTCGGGTCTCGAGGACTCCACTCGGATCCACCCGGAGGACGTTAGTGAAGACATGGTGGAGAAGTGGCTGAGAGGAATCACCAGCAACAAAGACAATCCCCGGGGGTCTAGGAGGGTGATTCCATTCGACCATTCACGCCATACGGAAACAGGTATGATTCTGCTTTGTCAAGTATCTTCTCGATTCATTGTGTAACACCTTGTTGATGGTCGACCGTATTTCTTTTGCTCGTTGTCCTTTCAGGCTCTCATTGATATGTACTCGATGCCCAATGGAGTGCAGGAGCAAGATGTCGAGGAAGGGGCGAGCGGGGGCGAGAGTGGCGAGTGGCACTCGGATGCAGAGGAGGACGAGGAGAGCGACGACTCGAGTGATGACGAAGAAGTCGAATCACCTCCTCGCAGAGAGAGGAGATCCAAGCACGCTCACGACCCGGCGAGCACCCCGGTCCTGGCGACCGCGCCGACTGGGCAAACTTCGAAGCGCCCCCGGACGTCTTCCCCAGCACTGACTGAGAAGGCATCGAAGCAGCTCAAGGTTGTGCCGCCTCCTGCGCCAAAAGCATCGAAAGCCGCCTCCTCTAAACCACCGAAGGCTTTGCCCAGAATCAAAGTGACCGGCCCCACCATCTCCAGGTAATCATCTGATCTGTTCTTTTCATCGACTCTAGCAACAAAACATAACTGACTGAGTGTGGACATTTGCAGTGCTGCTACATCGGGAACCTCTTCCTACCAATATCGAGACGAGGAGATGGAAGACGCGGTTACCTCCAACCCAGGTAAGAACTCTTATGATCTTGTTCTTGATTACACGGTCGATTGAATTCTAGCGATTCACTTGGGGTTGACCGATCTCTCTGCAGCTCCACGCAATGTCATCGATCTTCCAGATGATGATGAAGATGTGGCCCCTAGGCCCAGAAAGAACAAAAAAGTAGTAGCTGGCAAGACGTCTCAGCAGGGACCAACGACCAAACCAACTGTCCGTCAATCTGAAGACGCAGGCGGGGCCTCTATAACTTTTGCTGTACCCTTGTTGAGTGAGCGCCCTGCATTGTCGATTGTATCGGTGTTTCCGTCAGTCGTCCAATCTCACACTCCGGAGCTCCAAGCTGTCGCACCTGGGTCGTCTGCCCCCTTCTTCACCAACTACCGTGTTCCGGAAAACCAGTCGGACGCGGCTGCGGAAGCCATCCGTCAGGCTAACGTGATGATGGAGCGGATGAAGACGGTGCACGAGAATAGCCAGGCTACTTACGACGCCAGCGCTGCTCTTCGGGCCAATGTCCAGGTAAGTAAACTTTCGACTGACCTTGTTCTATTAGGATATGCTACTCGAAATATTTTCTTCCATACAATCTCTTATTGTTTGCGTCGAATCTGTACACCCACTAGGTGTTTTGTTGTCTTTGGTATTTGCGCTCTTCCACTCGTTCTGGGCGAGTAGGATCTGAAGCGATGGGGGCACGCTAAGTGCACCCACTGGGTGTAGTCCCCGAGACCACAGTCGACTGCGGGCAGTCGACTGGGGTCTGAGTTCTTTTTACTTTCTTTTCTTCCGCTCGACCCGGTCTGGCCGGTCGAATGAGATCCAAACCAGTGGGGGCACGTCAAGTGCACCCACTGGGTGTAGTCCCGAAGACCGCGGTCGACTGCTGGCAGTTGGCCAGGGTCTGAATAGTTCTTTTCTTCTCTTTGTTTTTTTACTCGACCCGGGCGGACCGGTCGAGTTGGGTCTGAATCAGTGGGGGCACGCCAAGTGCACCCGCTGGGTGTAGTCCCCGAGACCACAGTCGACTGTGGGCAGTCGATTGGGGTCTGAGTAAATAACCTTTGATCTTGTCGATTGATACATCTTTTACCTCCTGTAGAAATCTTGTACTCTCATTTCCAAGTTTGCTAAACTTGAGGAGAAGCAGAGGCAACTCAACCTCGACTTGGAGCTAGCCCAACAGAATTAGACGAAAGCTCAAGACGAAGCTGCTGGTATGGAAGGTAACTGCCTGTCGACTGTTCACGTCGATCGTCTTTTACGATATTTCTTCTATCTCTTGTTTGATCCGATTGCTTCTTTTGCAGAGAAAATGAAGTTGGCTCTGGAGAAGAAGGACTTGGACCTTACAGCTGTGCAGAAGGAAGCCCAAGATAAGACTGCCCTTGCAGACCAGAAGCTGACTTCGGTCGGAGCGTTGGAAGGGGAGGTGAACAAGCTGAAGTCATGTCTCAATGAGTCTAACCGAGAAGTGAGTGGTCTGAAGAAGGATAAAATTGCCCTGAATGAGAAGTTGGAGTCTGCGGTCCACAAGAGAAATGACACGGAAGCCTATCTGAGAACTCTTGCTAAGAAGCTATATCTTATGCTGGAAGGTACTCCTTTTAAACATACTGTTTTGCTGCTTGTAAGTTAATCCTGTCTAGTCGACTCACTAACTCTTTGACTACAGAATTCTGCCAAAACTTTGACGAGGAAACCGGAAGGATCGAGATGGGTCTGGACCTTATCGCTTCTCCAGTTTGCGACAAAACTGCCATGAACGTGCTCCGACTGGAGTCCCGTGTCGCCAGCGTCACAAGTTACCTCGCACGTCTGAAGGTGGCAGTTTCACGAATTGACCCATTACTCTGGCTAGGGGCGATGCTTCAAAATGACCTGGAATCTCTGATGGCTCGGCTTGACGAGATCCCTGGTCGAGTGCAAGAATGGAAGAAGTCCTCTGCCCGGTTTGGTGCTGACGTGGCGTTGTCCTTGGTAAGAGTCCACTACAAGAAAGCTCGAGAAGACAGGCTGGCGGCGATCAAGGTCGCCAACACCAAAATGCACGACTTCCAGTCCTTTATGGCGACTTTCATCGCTGCTACCACTCGGATCGCGGATGGAATCGACTTGGACGAATTCGTCGAACCCGCCAGCCCTGCTCCTGCCGAGTGAACAAACTATGAGATTTGACCCTATCTTAAATTTGCCTCGGAATGCCGAGTGATTGCTGTAACCATTAAAATCCTTCGGGCTTGATGCTCGAATACTTTTGATTTGTTAGTTGGAACTATAGGATTTATCTAAAATGCTTTTGAGTATGCTTGCGATTGCTTTTGGGATCTGCTCCGTTGTATATGTGGCGTAGCTCAGAGGAGTAGGTTGCAGTCGACATGCGCCTCGCCGTCCTTGCGGACAAGGATGGAGCACACCTTGTACTTGTGGCATAGCTCGGAGGAGAAGTTTGCAGTCGACCTGCGCTTCATCGTCCTTGCGGACAAGGATGGAGCGTACGTTGTATTTGTGGCGTAGCTCGGAGGAGAAGGCTGCAGTCGACCTGCGCTTCGTCGTCCTTGCGGACAAGGATGGAGCGTACATTGTACTGGTGGTGTAGCTCTTAGGGAAAGGATTTTATAAACTTAGGCGAGTACTGGACTGTAGCTAAGCCCCCCGAGTGGGGGGATTGCTCACCACTCGTTAGGATTTTACAAACTTAAGCGAGTACTGGACTGCAGCTAAGCCCCCGAGTGAGAGGATTGCTCACCACTCGATAGGATTTTACAAACTTAGGCGAGTACTGGACTGCAGCTAAGTCCCCGAGTGGGAGGCTTGCTCACCACTCGGTAGGATTTTACAAACTTAGGCGAGTACTGACTGCAGCTAAGCCTCCGAGTGTGAGGATTTCTCACCACTCGG
>NC_041384.1:205149492-205176771 GCF_002162155.2 Triticum dicoccoides | reverse complement strand
GGCTTGCTCACCACTCGGTAGGATTTTACAAACTTAGGCGAGTACTGGACTGCAAATAAGCCCCCGAGTGAGAGGATTGCTCACCACTCGGTAGGATTTTACAAACTTAGGCGAGTATTGTTCTGCAGCTAAGCCCCCGAGTGGGAGGATTTCTCACCACTCGGTAGGATTTTTTAAACTTAGGCGAGTACTGGACTGTAGCTAAGCCCCCAAGTGGGAGGATTGCTCACCACTCGGTAGGATTTTACAAACTTAGGCAAGTACTGGACTGCAGCTAAGCCTCCGAGTGGGAGGATTGCTCACCACTCGGTAGGATTTTTTAAACTTAGGCGAGTACTGGACTGGAGCTAAGCCCCCGAGTGGGAGGCTTGCTCACCACTCGGTACAATTTTACAAACTTAGGCGAAACGGATGCGCGGCTAAGCTCCCGAGTGACAGGCTTGCTCATCACTCGGTAGGATTTTCTTTTGAACTTAGGCGAAATGGATTCGTGGCTAAGCCCACCCACTGGGGGATTTCAGAGGTAAATAAAAACAACAACAATCGTGCGAGAAGACTGTAGAGCTCTTGTCTTTGATGAACAAATTACAAAGGAATTTCTTATTACACTTTATTCGAGCGAGTACTTAAGTATAAAAGGGGCAGAGCAACTCCGCATTCCAAGCTCGTGGCTCATCTTTATGATGCTCGACAATGGTATGCTCCATTGTGGAGAACTCTGGTGATGATGAAGGGGCCTTCCCAAGCAGGGGAGAGCTTGTGTGGCTTCTGTTGATCCACTCGAAGAACCAAGTCTCCCTCTTGAAAGGCTCGACCCCTCACATTTCTGGCGTGGAATCGACGCAAGTCTTGCTGATAAATGGTCGACCGGATCAAGGCCATCTCTCTTTCCTCCTCTAAGAGATCGACTGAATCTTGCCGGGCCTGTTCTGCTTCTTCTTCAGAGAAGAGCTCGACTCGGGGTGCATTGTGGAGCAGGTCACTTGGTAGAACAGCTTCGGCTCCATAGACCAAAAAGAAAGGAGTTCATCCAGTCGACCGATTAGGAGTTGTCCTCAAACCCAAAAGAACTGATGGAAGTTCATCGACCCAAGCGCCTACTGCGTGTTTGAGATCACGCATCAATCGGGGTTTCAGCCCTTTGAGAATTAGGCCATTTGCTCTTTCTGCTTGTCCATTCGACTACGGGTGAGCGACAGAAGCATAGTCGACTCGTGTGCCTCGAGAAGCACATAAAGCTCTAAACTCATCAGAATTTAAGTTCGACCCATTGTCAGTGATGATGGTGTGTGGAACTCCATATCTGAATGTTAATTCCCTGATAAAACTGACAGCGGTGCTGGCTTCAAGATTCTTGATAGGTTTAGCTTCAATCCATTTGGTAAACTTGTCGACTGCTACGAGCACATGAGTGAAGCCGCTCCTACTAGTTCTCAGTGGTCCAACCATATCTAATCCCCAAACAGCAAAGGGCCAGACGAGGGGAATGGTCATCAGGGCTGACGCTGGCTTGTGAGACATGTCAAAGTAAAACTGGCAGCCTTCACATCTATCGACTATATCTTTCGCCATTTTATTTGCTCGTGGCCAATAAAATCCGGCTCGGTATGCTTTAGCCACGATGGCCCGAGAGGACGCATGGTGACCATAGGTCCCCGAGTGGATGTCGTTGAGGATCATTCGACCTTCTTCTGGCGTTATGCATTTCTGACTGGCTCCAGTCACGCTTTCCCTGAACAGTTGTCCTCTTATCACAGTAAAGGCCCTGGATCGACGGACGATCTGTCGAGCCTCCTCTTTGTCCTCTGGGAGTTCCTTCCTAAGGATGTACACAATGTATGGCACTGTCCAGTCGGGAGTAATGACCAGGACCTCGATGATTAGATCGACCACGGCTGGGATCTCGACTTCAGTCGGATCTATGGCGCTCTTAGGCTGCGGGGGCTCTTTCGTGAAAGGATCTTCTTGAACTGTCGGTGTGTGAATATGTTCCAAAAACACATTGCTGGGGATGGCTTCTCTCTTGGAACCGATCTTTGCCAAATCATCGGCTGCTTGATTTTTCAGACGGGGTATGTGATGGAGCTCTAACCCCTCAAACTTCTTTTCCAACTTCCTCACCGCATTGCAGTAACCAGTCATAGCTGGGCTTCTAACGTCCCATTCTTTCATCACTTGATTGACCACCAAATCTGAGTCGCCGTAAACCATGAGGCGACGGATGCCGAGTGAAATGGCCATACGTAAATCATATAGGAGTGCTTCATATTCTGCTTCGTTATTGGAGGAATCAAAGTGAATCTAGAGAACGTATCTGAGCTTGTCTCCTCGGGGGGATACCATTACCACCCCAGCACCAGAACCATTCAGCATCTTAGACCCATCAAAGAACATGGTCTAGTGCTCTGAGTGAACTTGAGTCGGCAGTTATTGTTCGATCCACTTGGCGAGGAAATCTGCCACTGCTTGGGACTTGATAGCTTTCTTGCCTCAAACTTGATATCTAAGGGAAGGAGTTCAATCGCCCATTTTGCCACTCGACCAGTTGCATCTCTGTTGTGCAGAATCTCCGACAATGGAGCATCGCTGTGACTGTAACAGAGTGATCAGAGAAATAATGTGCAACCTTCTTTGTGGTCATATAACTCCAATAAACAAGCTTCTGATAATGTGGATATCTTTGCTTTGATGGAGTCAAAACTTCAGAGACATAATATACTGGGCGCTAAACTTTGTAAGCTTTCCCTTCTTCTTCCCGCTCGACCGTAAGTACTGTACTGACGACTTGTCCAGTGGCTGCAATGTAAAGCAGTAAAGGCTCTTTGCTGATTGGAGCAGCAAACACCGGCTGGGTGGAAAGCAGGGCTTTAAGCTCTGCGAATGCTGCATCAGCTTCAAGAGTCCACTCAAACTTATCTGACTTCTTCATCAGTCGGTAAAGAG
Source organism: Triticum dicoccoides (assembly GCF_002162155.2). Classification (NCBI taxonomy): domain Eukaryota; kingdom Viridiplantae; phylum Streptophyta; class Magnoliopsida; order Poales; family Poaceae; genus Triticum; species Triticum dicoccoides. Next base: position 205,173,828 of record NC_041384.1, on the reverse strand, counting down.
GCAGTGCCTTCTCATCGAGGCGAGAAATGAATCAACTTAGGGCGGCCAAGCAACCAGTAAGCTTCTAGACATCATGCACATGCGCAGGGCATTTCATCCGGAGTATGGCACCGACTTTCTCTGGGTTAGCGTCGATCCCTCGTTCGGAAACGAGAAAACCGAGTAATTTTCCGCCTGGAACTCCAAACGTGCACTTTGATGGATTAAGCTTGATATCATACCTTTTGAGGTTGGCAAAGGTTTCAGCAAGGTCAGCCAGTAGGTCCGAACCTTTACGTGACTTGACCACAATGTCATCCATGTATGCTTCCACATTCCGACTGATCTGAGTGAGCAGGCACTTCTAAATCATCCTCATGAATGTGGCTCCAGCGTTCTTCAAACCGAATGGCATAGTGACATAACAGAAGCACCCAAATGGGGTGATGAAAGTTGTTTTTATCTTGTCGGGTCCGTACAGACGGATCTGGTGGTACCCAGAATAAGCGTCCAAAAAGGACAAACGCTTGCACCCCGCAGTCGAGTCGACTATTTGGTCGATGCGAGGGAGAGTCAAGTGATCTTTCGGGCAGGCCCGATTGATATGTTTGAAGTTGATGCACATGCGAAGTGAATCGTCCTTCTTTGGGACCATGAAAACATTGGCTAACCACTCGGAGTGGTAAATCTCACGGATAAACTCAGCTGCCAGAAGCCGAGCCACGTCTTCACCGATTGCCTTCCTCTTCTGTACGGCGGACCATCAAAGATGTTCTTTGACTGGTTTCACTTTTGGGTCGACTCGCAAACGATGCTCAGCTAGTCCCCTGGGAACACCTGGCATGTCCGAAGGTTTCCATGCAAAGATGTCCCAGTTCTCACGGAGGAACTGGATGAGCGCTTCTTCCTATTTGGAGTTGAGTGTGGTTGAAATGTGAGTCGGAGCAGCATTGGGATCTGTTGGGCGAATGTGAATCGACTTTGTTTCGCCAGATGACTGGAATGCTGAACTCGTGGCAGGCTTCTTGGCTCGCAACAAATCACTCGGATCTGCATTTTTTGATATTCTTGCAATTCCACTATGGCCATCTGTGCATCTGCAATCTTTGAGCCCTTCTGGAAGCACTCTTCCGCCTTCTTCCGACTACCAGTAATAGTGATCACCCCTTTGGGACCAGGCATCTTCAATTTGAGGTACACGTAACATGGTCGAGCCATAAAACGTGCATAAGCTGGCCTGCCCAGAATAGCAAGATAGGCACTCTGGAAATCCACAACTTCAAATGTCAACTTTTCTTTGCGGTAATTCTTGGAATCACCGAAAACCACGTCGAGAGCAATCTGGCCGAGTGATGCAGCCTTCTTGCCGGGAATGACCCCATGGAAACTCATATTGCTTTCACTGAGTCTGGACATCGGAATGCCCATTACTTTCAACGTCTTTGCATACAGTATATTCAGGTCACTGCCACCATCCATCAGAACCTTGGTCAGTCGGGTGCCTTCGACTACCGGGTCGACCACCAACGCTTGCCTCCCAGGGGTGGCTATGTGCGCTGGGTGATTGGACTGGTCGAATGTAATGGCAGTCTGGGACCACTTCAAATAACTAGGTGTCACCGGAGTGACCATGTTCACTTCTCTGTTGATGACTTTTAATCGACTTTTACTCTCAACGTCAGCGAAAATCATCAGAGTGGAATTCATGTGGTGATAACCATCATCATCCTCTTCCTCGTCCTCAACCTTGTCTGCTTCTTTCTCCGTTTCCTTGGGCTGTTTCTCTCAGAATTGCTGGATTAGGAGTCGACACTGTCGAGTGGTATGCTTCGGGTAAATGAAATTACCCTCTTCATCTTTTTTGGTGTGAATGTGGCATGGTAAATCCAGCACATCATTTCCATCTTGATCTTTTACTTTCTTGGGGTTCCACGACCCTTTGGGATTCCCCTTGAACTTTCCTTGAGTCATGGCTAAGGCTTCACCAGGAGCGGTTGGCTCGGCTTTGCGCTTCTGCTTCCGACTGGAGTTTCCTCCTCTGGTTTCGTGGGCAGCTGTTTTTTGCTTGCCACTCCGGAGTCGGACTTCTTCTTCACCGTTGGCGTACTTGGTGGCAATTTCCATCATCCGAGTCAGAGTCATATCTCCTGTCCGACCGAATTTCATATTCAACTCCCAACATTTGACGCCTTTTTTAAAGGCACAAATTGCCTAATGATCAGACACATTCTCCACCGTGTGGTGCAATGTGATCCATCTCTAGATATAATCTCTCAAAGTTTCATTCGGTTTCTGAATGCAACATTGTAATTCTGTCAGCCCTGCCGGCCATTTGCAAGTACCTTCAAATGTTCTGACAAATACTCGGGAAAGATCTTCCCATGTATAAATGCTACCAGGTGCTAACTGATTCAGCCACGCCCTGGCTGAGCCCTCCAACATGAAAGGAAGGTGTTTCATGGCCACCTCATCATTGCCACCACCGATCTGAACAGCCACTCGGTAATCTTCAAGCCAAGTATTAGGCTTGGACTCACCAGTGAACTTACTGACTCCAGACGCCAACCTGAAGTTGGGAGGAATCACTGCAGCCCTGATGGCTCTGCTGAAGCACTCTGGACCTGAGACACGCGCTCTGCTGCTGGTTGGAAAATCTCTGTCGGGAGGTTCTCTGTGAGCTCTGTTTCTGTCGACCAGACCCTAAACGAGAATAGATCTCGCATCAAAGCCCGGTTCCCTGGGGTCGACTGGAATCCTTCGCCCACCACTGTGAGGGCGTCTGTCATCCTGTTGCCGAGGAACGTACGATCCACTCCTTAGGGGTGGCGTGGGCACTCGACGACGATCGTCGTGATTGAGTTGGTGATCATACTGCTCGCGGCCTCTGTACTGATCTCGTCAATCCCCACGTCCCTCACGCCTCAGGGGCGATCTTGGGCTGTGAGCCGACTGGACTGTGTCTGCAACCACGGATCTGCTGTGAATCCTATTCCGTGACTGAGATACTATTGTGTTCTGCTCACCCATGGCTCGGAGCAAGGCCCGGATCTGCACCAAACCCCGACCAGCTTCTGACTAGGAAGGTTGAATTGACTCCGCTATTCGGGGCGCAGGTCGAGATTCTGGATTGGAGTTTGGTATACCTGAGTCGGAGGCAGAAAAAGTTGACGTCGACTGGATTCGGGAGCACGCTGCCAAGCACGCTCGTCGAGTGTGCGCTGGAGGTTCTCCAGTCGAGTGCGCTCAGCCAAGTTGGCCAGGCGCGCCTCCTACAAGGCCTAGGCCTTAGGGGTTTCTCCAACGATAGGAGTGTGAAGTGCATCCATGTTCCGACGGCGAAGTTCTTCTCTCCACTGCGAAGAGAGGGGTTCGGGGCGGCACTCTTCATGAACACGCAACGGATCACCGCCCCCATCGCCTCATTCTTCACGGGTGAAGCCAGGAGGACTGCATGGTCCATTGACCATCAAAACTTCCGCCGCAGGGTCGCTGCTGTCGCACTCGGACGCAGTCTCTACGGAGCCGGTTGACAGATCAAACATGCCGTAGAGGGTTTCGTCGGGCTCGATTGCCGCGATTTGGGGGTGGCCGACTGGCGAGCCACTGCATGCTTCACCCACCGCTGAAGCCTCGATCGACCGGAACGTTTGCTCCGGTGGACCGCAGGGAGGGGGAAGCTATAGGAGCCGACTGATACTGGGTCGACGGCTGCCGCAGGAGGACGCTACGGATGCACGCGTGAAAGTGCGTTGCCCCCCGGATGGGGAGTGCGTCGACGTCGAGTGGAGCCTCCTGAAGCCAAGCGGAGTCGTCGGCGTCAAACACGAGCGCGCCGAGACGGATCTCGCGGCCCTCGGCCAAACCTCCGCCTGAAACCATGATGAAGGGGATCGGAAAAATTGCAACTTCTCCAACAAGTCGCTAAGACACCTACCCCACGGTGGGTGCCAACTGTCGTGGTTCTAAGTCTGACAGTAGAATGGGGGGTAGAAATGTAGAGGCAAGATCTTAGCTAAGGAGGAGTTGTACACACGAGTTTTACGAGTTCAGGCCCTTCTCGGAGTAAGTAACAGCCCTACGTCTCGGAGCCCGGAGGCGGTCGACTGGATTATATGCGTGTGTTTTACAGGGGGTGCGAACCCCTGTCTCTGAGGAGGGGGTTTCTTATATAGAGTTCGCCAGACCCCTCCCGCCCTTTGTTACAAAGGGTTTACGGTACATAAAGATGGAGACGTTACTGGTAACGCCTGTAATAAAAGTACATAATGACCATTAAGGTTATGACTTAAATCTCGACCGTTGCAGAGTGGAGTGGCTCTAGATCTTCTGGTAGTCAAGTGGTTGCCCGTACAGTCGAGTGTCTTCAAGACTGTCGAGTGGAACATGGCTTCATGGTCGAGTGGATGATGATTTTTCGCCGACTGCTTCTGGTTCTTTTAGGGATGTCCTTGGGGAGGGCATCTTGGACAGATCCATGACCCTACCCTAGGTACATGGCTTCATCACTACCCATATGGAATCATATGCTGATTTGGTCCTGGGCAATCCGGTGATAAATTCCATGCCAAGTTTATCCCACTTCCATTCGGGTATCGGCATAGGCTGTAACAATCCTGCCGGCTTTTGATGCTCTGCCTTCACTCTCTGACATACATCGCATACGGCCACATACTCGGCAATATCCTTCTTCATACCCGTCCACCAGAATCATTCCTTCAAATCCAAATACATCTTGGTGTTTCCGGGGTGTATCGAGTATGGTGAGTCATGGGCCTCCTGCAGTATTAACTTCATGATCTCTGTGTTATTGGGCACATAAACTTGGTCCTCAAACCATAAGGTCCCGTGCTCATCCTCACGAAAACCTTTGCCCTTCCCTTCGCCCATTCTCTCTTTTATCTCCGCAATCTCCTTGTCATCCTTCTGAGCTTCTCGAATCTTTCCTAAGAATGTAGACTAAACCTCCATTGTTGCAACAAAACCTCTAGGAAGAATCTCTAATCGCAGTTCCATAATATCCTCTACTAACTCCTTTGGCACTCCCTTACTCGCAAGGATATTAGCATAACTCTTCCAGCTCAAAGCGTCTGCTACGACATTGGCCTTTCCTGGATGATAGTGCAGCTTCATGTCATAATCCTTTATAAGATCCAACCATCTCCTCTGCCTAAGGTTCAGCTCCTTCTGTTTGAAGATGTACTTCAAACTCTTATGATCCGTGTACACATCACAACGGCTTCCAATAAGGTAATGTCTCCAAGCCTTCAATGCATGCACTACGGCTGCTAACTCCAAATCATGCGTGGCATAATTCAACTCGTGAGGTTTTAGTTGTCGCGAGGCATATGAAACAACTCTTCCATCCTGCATAAGCACACATCTAAGTCCCAAGCGAGAGGCGTCGCAATACACTTGGAAATCCTTATGTATATCTGGCAGTGTCAGCACTGGGGCTGTAGTCAAACGTTTCTTCAACTCCTGGAAACTTGCCTCGCAATCTTCCGTCCATTTAAACTTGGTATCTGTCGTGGGTTTGTCACGGCAGATGTCCTTGTGAAAGGACTTAGTCGTGGATCCATCACTACGGGTTAGCTTAAGGGGTTAAACCGGACAAGGGACATGGGGAATTTTATACTAGTTTGGCCCCATTGAGGAAGGTAAAAGCCTACGTCTAGTTGTGATTGGTATTGCTAGGGTTTCGAAGGCCAGGGAGCGAATCCGCTTTGTCTGGCTCTCGAGTTGTTGTTGTGTGTCCCTAAACCGATGTTGGGTCGTCCCTTTATATACATAGGTTGACGCCCGTCAGTTTATAGAGTCCGGAGCCGGATCATAAACGTATCCAGTTCGGTCTCTATCCTTCCTATCTTACAATACAAGTTACATGACTAAGACGGTTTACATTTACAGGCTTTAACCCGCCTTTGGGCCTTGGGCCTCCATGAAGCGCCATCATCCTTGCATCTTTATGGGCTTCTAATCTTCAAGGAGTCAACCTGGCTATATAAGGCCGGTTTACCTCCAGTAGTAATATCCCCAACATTAGGCCCCAGATTGGTTTGAACTTGTTCATGTCAATCTTCCACACTTATAAAAAATCTTCTCCTATCTTCACTTTTGATCTTGTAAACCGCCGTGACGTCATACTTCAAAATTATAATAAACCGCCCTAATGTCATCCATCCGTTGATGTCGGAGATTACCTTCGTTTAATATATATTCAGTCATCGAGGCAACACCTTTATTAACTTATCCATTTTTTGGGCTCCTCGATTCCCGTGCTTGCCGTTTTATCGCTTCACCTTATAAATAGGACCGAGGGGTCATTTTCACCTTTCCCCCCGTGCCTCTTCACGTCGTCTTCCTCGCGCCGCTCAGCTTCTGGAGCTCCACCACCACCGTCGACCGTCGCCTCTGCTCCGACCCTGGCTGCTGCATCACCCTGAACGCACCAGAATACTGCGGCGCCTTTCCGCTTCCTCACCAGCTCCGGTAAGTTCTCCACTTTTTTCGCCATAGATCTGTTCTAGGGTTTCGACGTTCTTCGCAGTTCTTCCGAAGTTCATCAGTGTTGTTCTTCCCTTAGTACATAGATGGATACTTCATGCTTGACGCATCTCTTGCCGTAGCTAATCTACCATGGTCACCACAAATCCTTATGTGCAAAGAACTAATCTAGTCTGTCATAAATTGCTTTATTTATGCACCCCTTCAAGATCCAATTATTTTTGCTTTTCTGTCTTATCTTAGATCCGAAAGTTTTATCTGTCACTATGAGATCTGTTTTTATGTTCCTGTGAGATCCGTTTCTCCTTGCACCAATATAGGCGGTTTGACCTTGTATAAATAGTCTATGCCATTAGCCCTCTAATAAAACGGAGGAGAATTTTACCTTCATAATTATGCTCCGGTTTAACAGTGTCTGAGCCATCCTATGCTAGTATACCCTTTTTTCTCTTATTGCATTAGTCTCCGGGTTGTACCATTTCACATATCAGTATGTTTCTTACTCCCTTGTATCTTGTATATAATCATATGTAATTTATAAAACGGCCTTTCATTTTTCAGTTTGTTTGCTTTGGAATGGCCAAACAATTCACTGCCTGCAACTGGGCTCGTTGCCGGGTTACTGAGGCTCAGCTGAATGAGATGGTTGGCATCGGCTCTCTGCCTAAGAAAACTGAGATCAAATGGCGAGTACCAGGAACAGAAAATCCTCCAACCCCAAGGCAGGGTGAGGTGGTGGTCTTTGTTGACCATATAGGCCGTGGTTTCAAACCGCCAGGGTCAAAGTTTTATCGAGATGTGCTTGCCAGCTTCCAACTGCATCCACAAGATATTGGTCCCAACTCAGTTTCCAACTTATGCAACTTCCAGGTGTTCCGTGAAGTATATTTACAAGAAGAACCAACTCCCGAACTGTTCCGGGATTTCTTTCACTTAAACCGGCGCACAGAGTTTGTAAATGGCCCGAACACAGAGCCTGGTGGTGTATCAATTCAAAAGCGGAAAGAAGTGGAATTTCCTCATGCCAAACATCATAGCCACCCAAAGGAATGGAACCAAACATGGTTTTATTGCAGAGACACTTTGCCCGAGGATGAAAATCCCCTCCCCGGTTTTCGTGATCACAGACTATCCAATACTCACTCAATGCCACAACGTCTGAGCTCTTCAGAAAGGACAAAATACGCTCCTCAACTCGCCAAGCTCCAGGCCTTTATGGCAAACGGATTAACAGGCGTGGACTTTGTGCGCTGCTGGATATCCTGGAGTATCTTACCGCTAAGCCGGCGTCCTGGTTTAATGTGCGAATATATCGGTGAGGTTGACGACCCTCAACGCCATTGCAACATCCAATTATCTGAGGAAGAAGTTACTGAAGGTGTAAAGAAGATTCTGAATGAATCAGAACTGGTCTGCAGTCAAACCGGTCTGAGTCCCTTCTATGCTAAGAACAAGTCGCCTGCTGTAAGCATTACACTTCCTCTTCATCTCTAATATCTTTAACTTATACAATCTGTAACCCTTCTTCTTTATATATATAGGGTGATGACCCTTTCTGGAAACGGAAATCCATAGAGAAAGCGGCAAAGCCAACTGGAGACAAAGCGGTCAAGCCAACCCGCCCGAAGACCAAAGCCGTAAAACGGACGTCAAAGGGGAAAACAGCTGACCGGATTAATATGGAACTTGATGATGATACTGATGATCCAGAAGTTGAGGTAGAACTTGACTCACTTGGCTCTCTTTTTATGCATCTTGTTAACAATGATCTTCCTCAGGAGGAGGCAGAAGCTAGTCAAGCTGATGACATAGAGGTAATTACCCTTTCCTCTGGTTCAGACTCTATTCCAACACAAAAAACTCGCCAAGCAATCCAGAAAGTAAGCTTTTCTCATCCTCTTGCTCACTTGGATCCAACATTTATTTTGAAGACTCAACAACATGAAGCTCGCAGGACAACCCGGCATAGTGGCCAACAGGTCACCTCTGCCGGTTTACCTGACATTCCGGTTTGGAAGCACCGGTCTGAGGTCTCTCCTACTTCTGACCATTCTTACCCCAAGGCAGGTTATTTCAGACAGCCTCTTAATCCGTTCGATTCAAATTATCAGGTGACACCTCCTTCCTCTTCTGGTGAATCAACAGCAACTCAACTCCCCCCTTTGAAAACTGTGGCTGGGTGAGTTATAAAAAACTTTCCTTTCAATGCGCCCTAAATCCTTTGAATAGGATGTTAATCCTTTTTTTATTCTGTTTGCAGGGCAAAAGCCAGAACTAGCAAGAAAGCTCAGGTCACCAATCCGCCAGAAGACCCTGTCATTGAAGAAGAAGAACCAAGAGGTGAACTGGAATAGATTGATGAACCGGAGGCCCCCATCCTGAAGCTACTGTTGATGATCTGCCCCTTGATGGCCAACATACCAACGAACCAACAGATGCTGAGCCTGCCGCACCCGATACTGAACCGGCTGAACCAAACTGGGCTAGTCCAATGAAAAACACTGAAATTCCATCATCATCCACCAAAAATCCTGAAGGCCAAGGTGATGACGTTATTATTACTGGAATAGGCCACAGCTCTCCTGGCCATCCCATTCTTTTAGCTCAGCATAGTGCCAAAGAAGAGCAAATTGCCAGGGATAAAGGTAAATGGAGCAGCAACTTATCAAACTATGCTCATCTTAACGTTGATGAGCTTCATTCAGGCTTCTTGAACCGTCTGCACTCAAACCGGGATTATGAAGCCGATTTGGTGAACTTGATGAAAGAGCGATATGAGGTAAATTCTTCTATCTTTGTATACTGATTCATAGCTAAAACACTATCCCAAGTAGCCCCCAAGGGCCGTTTTATGATTGTTAATCACAAACCGGGTCTTCGTAACACTTCAAGCATCCCATCATTGATCCGTGCAAAGGCGTGTCGCCAGTAATAGATAAGACTCATCTGTGAAAAAATTAGATAGCTTTCTGCAGCATAGCCCCCAAAGGCCGGTTTAACTTGGCAAGTTAATCCGGTTTTTAATCCACACAGCCGTTTTTTAGAACAAAAGTACATTAGCCCCCAAGTGTCAAGGATAATGCTTGCATTGTTCTGGAGACTTGTATAGAGTGTAGTATTTGAGAGCAAATATGCATTAGCCCCCAAGTATGAAGTGGATAACTTGTTATATGCTTTATACTTAGTGCATAAATATGTTGTTTGCTGAATATACCTTCAATGTTGCAGGCTGAACTGAGAAGCAAAGATGCCCGAAACTCCGACTTGCAAGAAAATGTGAAGTCTCAACAAGCTGAAGCTGCAAAAGCCAAAGAGGAGCTGACCCAGGCCCTGGCCGGAATGGAAAAGATGAAAGAATCCTTCAATCAAGATCGTGTTGAATGGGAAATCGAAAAAGCCGGTTTAACCAAAAGAGCTTTAGACGCCGAGGCAGCCCTGAAACCAGTAGTTGAAGAACTAGCCAGTTTGAAGCGTCAAATCAATGCTATGACCTCCGCTATCTTTGGTAAGTGTCTGCTTATGTATGTTGCGCCAGTCAATGAATCTTAAAACTGACAAAAATGTTGATAAAATCTTTGGCAGGCACCCAGATCACTCATCCTTGTGCAGATATGCGGATGAAGCTCAAAGCGGCATATACATTGGTTGAGCAGCTATACTCTGGGTCTCAGTGGGCCATTAGTACGACGGCTTATAACAAACCGGCGCCAACTTTGATTAAGGAGACCCTTGAGAAGCTGGGCATGTTACCAGCGCGTATTGTCGAGTTGAAGAGAGCCGCTGCCAGAGCAGGAGCATTAACCGCCCTTATTCGAGCCAAGGCCTGGATTCCAGACCTTGAAGCGGAGGATATCATTAAAGGATATCCAGGCGTTAAAGAAGACGGTTCAAACTTTGACATGATGATCTTCGGCGGCGGACCAAACAGATGCGGCCAGCGGCCAACAAGTTGGCCGAGGATACCGATTTGTCCCATTTTCAACTGTTTTATGATGCAGAAGGGAAAAGACAGCCGGCCGATATCCATGAAGTCGAAGAACTTGTGCCTCCGATTCGTAAGCACACTTACGCCCTGATATTAACCCTTCTGATCTTATCCATGAGGAAGCCGTGTTCCAAGATTTAACCGGAATCGATTGGTCAACGGCTGATTTCGAGCGGCTGGGGAGGGATGAAGAAGTGCCTACATCAACTGATCCGCAACCGTCAAACCGTCGTGATGAAGAGTCCTGATCCGGTCGCCGGTTTATATGGCTACTGTGAAAAACAATGGCACTATTTGAGCCGCTTTGAAGCTTCATGTAATAGGATAGCTGAAACTTTGTTTATCTGCCATGCCATCGAGCATGTTTCGTAATGCTTTGTGACAATCTGTGCCGCCCTTTAGGATATATTTTATGCATAGTCTATGATGACTTACCTTCCTGGGTACAAAAAACTTAAAAGTGTCTAGCTGAATAATCAAGTGTTTGTACAAAAAATAATGTACAGAACATACCTCATTGATTGACCAAATGTGTATACAACAAAGGTGTTTAACACCAACCCGATACATTTTATAATTTCATCTTCATAATGCTGGTCTATATATTAAACCGGACCGGTATAACTACCGGTTTTTCTTTATAACACTGGCGATTTAGTCAAACCAGACTGGGTCAGTGACCACCGGTTTATAATTGATCATGTGCCAACAACTGGTAGTTGGAAAGCAAGTCGGGTCAAGGACGCCGGTTTATCAAAAAATACTTATGATTTTCAACAAACAAAATTCAAATAGGAAAATATGCGAGGCTTTTTACGAGCTCCCAGGCTCCAAATCGAGGCTTTTCATGGGCTGCCAGGCCTCTGAGTTAAACCATTTAACAAAGCCTTTTAAGATGGGCCTCCAATTAACCAATCATCGTTTTAACTGTGACAAGTTCAGGGTCTGTAAGAGATTGACTTGTCAAACGTTCGATGGGTCATGCTAGGATTACCTGGATATTAGTGGCTTACTTGATGAAGGCAGGCTAACCCGGGGTTTAAGGTGAATACACCAGGCTTCCAAGTCGTGGCTTGATAGCCAATTACGAGGGTCCTTTCAAACTCTTTGTTGCGTTGCAAAAAAGAGCCCCCAAGTAACTTTGTGAGCGATGCTCAGTGTGTGCCTTTGTTTGAGTCTGTACTGTGTAAAACACTCTCTTTGGCTCCACAAATTTTTCCTTGTGTGGCTTGAAATGCCTATCAAGAGGTGTAGCTGTGGTTCAAACTTGACCAAGTCCCCTAGTGATTTTCCTTATCTCTATGCAGCTGCTAAAGCCGGTTTAACAAATACTCCGCTTTGTTAGTTAACTTGTAAAAGCGCACACATGATATAAGAAAGAACAAATACCCCTCTTATAACGGAGGCTCTGGTTTATTATATGATATATACACTGTCATAAATATGTACAGATGAAGAGCCTATGGCTTCAAGTATAATAAGGTCGAAGGAGAGCTATGTTCCATGGCCGCTTTGTCTCCTCCTCCGATTGACGTGAGTCTTCATGCTCTCGAACATCAATGAGGTAGTAAGATCCGTTGTGCAGGTTTTTGCTGACCACAAAAGGTCCTTCCCAAGGGGGGGATAACTTGTGCATATCAGTCTGATCCTGGATGAGCTGGAGTACCAAATCACCTTCTTGAAAGGTTCTAATTTTAACCCGGCGGCTGTGATAACGTCGAAGCTCTTGTTGATAAATCACCGAACGTGCTGCTGCAAGATCACGCTGTTCATCCAACAGGTCTAGAGAATCCTGATGTGCCTTCTCATTATCAGCCTCAACATAAGCTGCAACACGGGGCGAATCGTGACGGATGTCACTAGGAAGAACTGCCTCCGCTCCATAAACCATGAAGAAAGGTGTGTAACACGTAGACCTATTGGGTGTGGTGTTAATACTCCATAACACAGAAGGTAGCTCCTCAACCCAACAACACGGCGTCCGCTTTAAGGGAACCATAAGCCTTGGTTTGATACCCCGTAGAATTTCTTGATTTTTCCTTTCCACTTGACCATTAGATTGGGGGTGAGCCACTGATGCTAGATCAAGCCAGATGTGCTCACGTTGACAAAACTCTTCCATCTCCCCTTTTGACATATTAGTACCATTATCTGTTATAATGCTGTGTGGAAAGCCAAACCGGAATATCACCTTTTTAATGAATTGAACCACCGTGGCTGCATCACACTTTCTGACTGGCTCTGCCTCCACCCATTTAGTGAATTTATCAACTGCTACTAACAGGTGGGTCTTCTTGTCCTTAGAGCGCTTGAAGGGTCCAACCATATCAAGCCCCCCAAGTTGCAAACGGCCACGTAATTGGAATCATCCGCAACTCTTGAGCCAGAACATGCGCACGCCGGGCAAATTTTTGACATCCATCACATCTCTTGACTAAATCCTCCGCATCAGCATGCGCCGTCAACCAGTAAAAACCGTGGAGAAAAGCTTTGGCAACCAACGACTTTGAACCGGCGTGGTGACCACAATCCCCTTCATGGATTTCTCGCAAAATCTCACGACCTTCTTGAGGAGAAACACAGCGCTGAATTGCTCCTGAAACACTGTAACGATGTAACTCCCCATTGAGGATGTTCATGGACTTGGAACGCCGGATTATCTGTCGAGCCGACGTTTCCTCCTCTGGTAACTCGCCCCGGTTCATGTAATCCAGATATGGGATCGTCCAATCCGGTATGGCATGCAGAGCTGCCACCAACTGAGCCTCCGGATCAGGAATAGCCAAATCCTCTTCAGTTGGTATTTTGACTGACGGATTGTGCAACACATCAAGAAAGACATTGGGCGGAACCAGTTTACGCTGGGAACCAAGACGACTTAAAGCGTCCGCCGCTTCATTCTTCCGCCGGTCTATATGGTCCACCTGATAACCTTTAAAGTGACCAGCCACTGCGTCCACCTCTCGCCGATATGCAGCCATGAGTGGGTCCTTAGAATCCCAAGTGCCAGACACCTGCTGGGCCACTAGATCTGAATCACCGAAGCACTTAACCCGGCTCAAATTCATCTCTTTTGCCATCCGAAGCCCGTGGAGTAAAGCCTCATATTCAGCTGCATTGTTAGTACAAGGGAACATTAAACGCAGGACATAACAAAACTTGTCACCTCGTGGGGTAGTTAATACGACTCCAGCCCCCGAGCCCTCCAACTGTCTGGACCCATCAAAATGAATAGTCCAGTATGTATTATCTGGTTTCTCTTTAGGTGCCTGTAACTCCGTCTAATCGTTGATGAAATCCACGAGTGCCTGGGACTTGATCGCCGTGCGGGGTATATATTTGAGCCCATGAGGACCAAGCTCAATGGCCCACTTGGCAACCCGGCCAGTTGCCTCTCTGTTTTGAATGATGTCGCCCAGAGGAGCTGAACTAATCACTGTGATGGGATGGCCCTAAAAATAGTGTTTAAGCTTCCGGCTTGCCATAAACACCCCATACACTAGTTTCTGTCAATGTGGATACCTCTGTTTTGACTCAATGAGCACCTCACTGATATAATAAACCGGCCATTGAACCGGATACTCCTTGCCACGCTCCTTGCGCTCTACCACAATGGCTACGCAAACAGCCTGGGCATTAGCAGCCACATATAGTAATAATGGCTCTTTATCGATTGGCGCTGCAAGCACGGGCGGTTCAACTAGCTGCCTCTTCAGATCCTCGAACGCTTTATCAACTGCCTCACTCCAGACAAAGTTATCTGTTTTCTTGAGCATCTGATATAAAGGGATGGCCTTTTCTCCAAGGCGATTGATAAACCGGCTCAAGGCTGTAATCCGGCCGGCCAGACTCTGAACATCGTTAATATACGCTGGTTTAGCCAAGGATGTAATTGCTGCAATCTTTTCCGGATTAGCTTCAATGCCTCTGTTTGAAACCAGAAATCCTAAGAGTTTGCCGTTCGGGACACCGAAGACACACTTCTCCGGATTGAGCATCATCTTGTAAACCCAGAGATTGTCAAAGGTTTCTCGTAGATCATCTATCAATGTCCCCTCCTTTCTGGATTTGACCACAATATCATCCACATACGCATGAACATTGTGCCCAATTTGTTTATGAAGGCAATTCTGAACACATCGCTGGTAAGTTGCCTGAGCACTCTTGAGTCCAAAGGGCATGGAAACGTAGCAGAAGGCTCCAAAGGGAGTTATAAAGGTTGTCTTCTCCTGGTCCTTAACTGCCATTTTGATCTGATGATAACTAGAGTAAGCATCCAGAAAACACCGTAGCATCAATTATCTGATCGATGCGAGGGAGAGCAAAGGGGTCTATAGGGCAAGCCTAGTTTAAATCTGTGTAGTCCACACACATGTGCCAAGTGCCGTTTTTCTTAAGAACCAGCACCGGATTGGCCAACCACTCTAGATGAAAAACTTCGACAATAAACCCAGCAGCCAACAGACGGGCTACTTCTTCACCTATAGCCTTGCGTCTCTCCTTGTTGAAACAATGGAGGAACTGCCGGACCGGTTTGAACTTAGGATCAATGTTGAGTGTGTGCTCAGCGAGGTCCCTCGGTACACCTGGCATGTCAGAAGGTTTCCATGTGAAGATGTCCCGATTCTCATGGATGAACTCAATGAGCGCGCTTTCCTATTTGGGATCCAGGTTAGCGCTGATGCTGAACTGTTTGGATGAATCGCCAGGAACAAAGTCAACCATCTTAGTGTCTGTAGCCGATTTAAACTTCAACGCTGGATCATGTTCCGTAGTTGGCTTTTTTAAAGAGGTCATGTCTGCCGGATCAACTTGCTCCTTATAGAATTTTAACTCCTCCGTGGCACAAACTGACTCAGCATAAGCCGCATCGCCTTCTTCACACTCCAAAGCAATCTTTCTACTTCCATGTACTGTGATAGTCCCTTTATGACCTGGTATTTAAAGCTGTAGAGAAACATAACATGGCCTTGCCATAAACTTAGCATAAACCGGCCGCCCAAACAAGGCGTGGTACGGACTTTTGATCTTTACCACCTCAAATGTCAATGTTTCTGACCTTGAATCGTAGTCATCTCCAAAAGCTACCTCCAAAGCAATCTTACCAACAGGATATGCAGACTTACCAGGCACCACACCATGAAAGACCGTATTTGACGGTTTAAGATCCTTATCTGTCAACCCCATACGGCGGAATGTATCACAATACAAAATATTGATACTACTTCCCCCATCCATGAGCACTTTAGTGAACTTGTACCCCCCAACTTGAGGGGCTACCACCAAGGCCAAATGACCTTGATTATCAACCCGGGGCGGGTGATCATCTCTACTCCACAAAATAGGTTGCTCCAACCAGCGTAAATACTGAGGTACTGCCGGCTCAATAGAGTTGACTGCCCTTTTGTGAAGCTTCTGATCACGTTTGCACAAACTAGTAGTGAACACATGATATTGCCCGCTGTTCAGTTGTTTGGGATTGCTCTGATAACCCAACTGCTGCTGCTACTGCTGACTCCCCTGATGGTTGTAACCTCCCTGGTTGCCTTGGTGTCCTTGATTGACGTGTCCGGTTTGGTTGCCTGGAAACCCTGAACCGGAACCACCACCTCTGTAACCCGGCCCGTGGAAACCTCCTCCTGAACCGCCGGGCGGGCCGTTGTCATATTGGAACATATTGGAATTCTTAAAGTCTCGCATGATATAACAATCTTTCCAAAGGTGTGACGCCGGCTTATCCTTCGAGCCATGCTTTGGACATGGCTGATTTAACAGGCGCTCCAAATTGTTGCTTGAACCTCCACCCCTCTGGGGCTGCTTGCCCTTACGGTGCTGGCCATTCTCCTGCACGTTGGTGTTTGCAACAAAGTCCGGCCTTGCGCTTACCACCGCTTCCATGGCCTGCCGGATTATGTTGCTGACCTTTGGCATTGCCGTTCTTCTTACCTTTCTCTGGTTTGTCCTCCTCTGAATCCGGATCCTTGGTATTATCTGAATCGGCATATTTAACCAAAGCGGCCATGAGTGTTGACATGTCATTGCAGTGACGTTTGAGCCTTCCCAACTTCTGTTTTAACGGTTTGAAATGACAATTTCCCTCTAATGTTAACACTGTCGTGTCTGCATTGATACGATCTGATGAATGCAAAATCGCTGAAACTCGTTTGACCCAATGGGTCGTGGACTCCCCTTCCTCTTGGACACAAGAGGCCAGATCTATGATTGACATCGGCTGCTTACACGTATCCTTGAAGTTCTGGATAAACCGGTGCTTCAATTTGGCCCATGATCCAACAGAGTTGGTTGGCAAGCTCTTCAACCAAGTGCGAGCTGTTCCTTCCAACATCATGGTGAAATATTTAGCACACACTGCCTCATCCACATCTAACATCTCCATTGCCATCTCATAGCTTTCTACCCACGCCTCTGGTTGCAAATCGGCGGTGTAATTTGGTACCTTACGAGGTCCCGTGAAATCCTTGGGCAGTCTCACATTACGTAAAGCAGGAGTCAAACATGGCACCCCTAAGGAGCTGAACATCACCCCTGGCTCCACGGAGGCCGTGGGGTGAACCGGAGTATGCTGTCGTGCTCCGTGTCGAGCTGTCAACTCAGCCTCCCGACGTGCACGGCCATGGTCCACAACATCTTGCGCATTAGCGCCTCCCCCGGCCGGGTTGTTCCCCCATGGTGAATTTCGACGACGTGCGCTACTGGACACGGCCGGTTCGTCCTCCACGTGTCTGATATAACTCCGGCTTGGACGGGGAGTGGAATGGATCCTCTCACGACTGTGTGAATACGCCAGCTGTTGATTTAGCGTTGTTTGAAGGAGATCCCTGGACCGACATGCTTCCACTGCAACTGGTGACTCGCCGTCGGTTGGGAGGGCCGCCAGGCGTGAAGCGGTGGCCACAATGTTGTCCAACGGGTTGGAATAATGCCCGGGCGGCGTCGATGGCACAACGTTGTTCTGGGGAGGCATGTCCGTCGTGCGCGGCTGAACCGGCGCTCCTGCTCCCGGCGCCCCCGCCCGGTTTAGTGTGGGTTGGTTACCAGCTCCTGCACCTGGCGTGTTGAAAAGATTCTGCGGCTCATAAACCGACGGGAGACGTGATTGATACCTTCTTCTTATGACTTCCTCTGAAGCATTCTGGTCCAGTCTAATCTGGTAGGCCTGTGCTTCCAACTCGGCCCGCTCCGTAGCCATCCTGGCATTCTCTGTTGCCAGGTCCGCTTTAGCCTGGCCTATCTGAGCTTTCACTTTTGCAATCTCCGCATTGTGCTGATCCCTGGCTGCTGCGTCGACCTCCACGGACATCAATGTTGCCAGAGCGTCGAACAAATTAGACAAGACTTGGGCCGGAGGTGGCGCCAAGCTTCCTGCCCCTGCTGGTGCGGCCGTCATTGAACCGGAGAGCATTGCTGCGACGGTGGATGAATGAGGCGCCGATTGTGTGCCGGCCATGAAGATGGCGGCCCGGTTTGGCAGACCGGGAATCTGGAATACTGTTGCCCTCGGATCCTCCCTCAATTCGGCCGTCCTGCAACTGGTAAAGCGATTTGGTCTCTCCAGAAGACTCGTCATCAGAGCAGACTACGGTTTCTCCGTCGGACACCGGTCCATCCTCGTACCCCGATCCATGGACGACACCTACGAAAACATGCCTTGCCTCGGGCTGAACCGGCGAAGAACTTGCACGCCGAGCCGTTTCGATGATGTCGGTGCAGATGTCCGGCTCGGGGGCCGGTTCGACGATCTTGCCGATGAAGACGTGAATCCCACCAAAGGGGACCCGGTACCCGTATTCGATTGAATCGGCCTCGGGACCCCATCCTGCATTGTCGATGTAGAGTTTGCCGCGACGACTCTTCGTCATCCGGCCCATAGTGTATCCCTTAAGTCCATCGAAGCTATCCTTTAAGAACTCAAAACCATCGTGCGATAGCCCCACGGTGGGCGCCAACTGTCGTGGGTTTGTCATGGCAGATGTCCTTGTGAAAGGACTTAGTCGTGGAGCCATCGCTACGGGTTAGCTTAAGGGGTTAAACCGGACAAGGGACACGGGGAATTTTATACTAGTTCGGCCCCTTCGAGGAAGGTAAAAGCCTATGTCTAGTTGTGATTGGTATTGCTAGGGTTTCGAAGCCAGGGAGCGAATCCGTTTTGTCTGGCTCTCGAGTTGTTGTTGTGTGTCCCTAAACCGCTGTCGGGTCGTCCCTTTATATACATAGGTTGACGCCCGTCGGTTTACAGAGTCCCGAGCCGGATCATAAATGTATCCAGTTCGGTCTCTATCCTTCCTATCTTACAATACAAGTTACATGACTAAGCCGGTTTACATTTACAGGCTTTAACCCGCCTTTGGGCCTTGGGCCTCCATGAAGCGCCATCATCCTTGCATCTTTATGGGCTTCTAATCTTCAAGGAGTCAACCCGGCTATATAAGGCCGGTTTACCTCTAGTAGTAATATCCCCAACATTATCCTTCTTCAATAACTCGGTCATTCGTTTCGCAATCTTGGAAAAATTCTCAATGAATCTCCGGTAGTATCCTGTGAGTCCAAGAAAACTGCGAACCTCGCTAACTAAAGTGGGTGCTAACCATTCAGTGACTGACTGAACCTTGCTAGGATCTACTGATATACCTTCTCCTGATATAACATGTCCAAGGAATCCAACTTCCTTCAACCAAAACTCTCATTTGCTGAACTTGGCATACAACTGATGTTCCCTGAGTTTCTCAAGAACTAAACGCAAATGCTCCTTGTGCTCCTCTTCATTCTTCGAGTATACCATAATATCATCAATAAACACCACAACAAACTTCTCCAAATATTCCATGAATACCTTGTTCATCATGCTCATGAAATAGGCAGGGGCGTTAGTCAGTCCAAACGACATGACCGTATACTCATATAATCCGTACCGCATGGTGAACGCTGTCTTTGGTATATCCTTCTCTCGAATCTTCAACTGATGGTATCCCGATCGCAGATCGATCTTCGAAAACACTTTAGCTCCTTGCAGCTGATCAAACAGATCATTGATCATCAGCAGTGGGTACATGTTCTTGATCGTCACTTCATTCAAGGCCCGATAATCAACAACCATTCTTAGGGATTTATCCTTCTTCTCAACCAAAAGCACTGGGGCTCCCCAAGGTGATGAACTCCTTCTAATGTATCCTTTCTCCAATAACTCCTTGATCTGTTTCTTAATTTCCTCCAGATCATTCGCGGGCTTCCGATACGGTCTCTTGGATATTGGCCCTGTCCATGGCAATATCTCTATCAAAACTCGATGTCTCGATCCGATGGCATGCCTGGTAACTCCTTGGAAAAACATCCGGGTAATCCTTCACTACAGGCACTTCCTCCTGAACAATTCCCGTGAGGGTATTCACTTGGCTCCTCCTAGGCACATGCCCAGATACATACTTAATCCTTTTTCCCTCCGGGGTGGTGAGATAAATCGACTTACTAGCGCAGTCAATGCTTCCTCCATACTTTGACATCCAGTCCATGCCTAATATCACATCCAATCCTTGTGACTCCAAGATAACTAGGTCGGACGGAAAAACATGGGTGCCAATGGTTAGGGGTATCTGGTCGCACCATCGACTAGCCATATACTCTGCTCCAGGTGAACTCACTAAGAGAGGGGTCCTAAGGGTTTGGGTTGGTAGTTTAAACTTAGCCACGAATCCCCTTGATATGTACGAAAGCGATGCACCAGTATCAAATAGAACAAGAGCGGTAAATGACTTAACCAAAAACTTACCTATTACCGCGTCCGGCTGCTCGTCAACCTCCTCCACGTTAACGTGGTTCACTTGTCCTTTGTTGAATGGATTGGGATTCTTCCCAGCGCTACCATTTCCGTTTCCATTCTTTCCTTCAGGGCACTCCGTGGCATAGTGTCCAGTCTTCCCGCACTTGAAGCAAGTAATGTGACTTAGATCTCTTTTGGCGGGTGTGGCTGGATTGGGGCGGTTCTGATTGTTATTGGCTCCGTTCCCATTCCCATTCTTAGAACCATTGTGGTTATGCGATCCTCCTCTGGTGTGGTTATGACCTCTATGGTTATGAACAAGTCCTCCCAAGTTCGGGGTTAGGTGAGGCTTCTGCTGAGCTCCTGAGTTATACCTCCCTTGTCCATACTTCCTCTTACGGCTCTCAATCTGCTGTTGCTTCCCTTCAATCATAAGAGCCTTATCCACCAACTCCTGGTAGTTGTTGAAGGTTACTACCATCAACTGCATACTCATCTCATCATTCAGCCCTTCCATAAATTTCTCCTGCTTCGCGGCATCTGTGGCCACATTGTCAGGGGCATAGCAAGATAGCTTGCTAAACTCATCCACGTACTGAGCCATAGTATGGTTCCCCTGGCGTAAGTTGCGAAACTCACGCTTCTTCAGATTCATGGCTCCAGTTGAGACATGGGCTGTACGGAAACCTTGCTGAAACTGGTCCCAAGTGACGTTGGCTATGGGGAAAGTGGTCGTGTAATTCTCCCACCATGAGGCTGCTGGTCCATCCAATTGATGTGCACCAAAGCGCACCTTCTCAGCATCTGTGCAACCTGCAGTGGTCAACTCCCTTCCAATACGGCGTATCCAATCATCAACAACTATAGGCTCGGTGCTACTGGAAAACACCGGCGGCTGTAACCTTAGAAAACGAGCTAGGTTGTCCACTGGCGGCAGGTTGTTGTTGTTGTTACCCTGGTTATGAACTAGCAATTTCATCAAGGTGTTCTGCTGCTGGATCAACTGAGTGAGCTCTGGCGGAAAGGCAAATTCGGGGTCACATCTCGGAGGCATCTGATGGGTTTAGATGGAAGAGATTAGAATAGAATGAGGTCTAATGAGAAAGCACTACCCATATGCACATGAGACAAACACAATCATTTCACTCAATCAATCAAGCAAGGGCATACAAGCGGTCGAGAACTATCTCAAAAGTGCTCAACTACTACTGAATACATGGGGGAATACTACTAATCATTGGGTGGTCATCTAGAAATTTTGATCGGTGGAAGACTCCATGATATCTGCTCCTGCTTCGTCTTCAAAGTCATCATCACTAGGGTCGGAGTCGATGTCGTCGATGATGATGTAGTCCTCCGGACGATTCTCCTTGGGTTCTTCATCTTCTTCTACTGGTGTGGGGTCTCCCATGAATATTCCGATCTTCTTAATCAGGTCGTCATTCTTCTCCAATAGTGTCGCAATTTCCTCCTCATATCCATCGCGTGTAGACTTATGTTCTTCTTCCATCTCGATGATCCTTATCTTCGCCTTCTTCAAATATATCCTGTCTGCGCACATCTGATTCTCCTGACGTCGAATGTGTTGGTTTAACTCCTGGATGAAAGTTGCAATTGATCTAACCTTCCTGGTGCTGATCATCTCCCATTGCTCGTCTCGGCGCCCACATATCTGGTAGATAGTGTCCTTAAGATCCTTGTGATATACTTCTCCAATGCGTCCCATGGTGATGTGAGCTGCCATACTCTTTCCTAAACTCCAGGTTGGTGCGCCAAAGGAAAATTCTATAGGTTTAGTGACTGGCGTGAAGGTCCTTCCTGGAACTTGAACTTGTATCATCCATCGCTCGTCTTCAGGCAAAGTGGTGTTGTAGGTCCCAGTGAAGCTTGGTATTCCAATGTTCAAGTACCTAGTGACTTCCTTCAAGTGTCGTCCAAAAGGTGATTCTTCCTCCGGTTGTGCAAACTTGTTCTTCATCTCCTCCATCCTAAAGAGTAGAAAATGGAGAGGAGTCAGAAATGAGTAGAGAAGAGTGACCTATGGTTTTATCTGAGTGGTCATGTCCTACACTCAGCGTGACCTCTGGTACCATCTTTGTAGCGACCCGGCCTCAAACGGTCAAGTCTCTGTGCTTCAGTGGCATCCCTGGATCCGTAATGCTGACACACACAGTACTCGAAGGATTTATAATAGAGTAGCAATCACACACTTATTACATCGGATGTCTCAAAAGAGAACTTATTACAATAAATATGGCTTAAGGCCATCTAATACGATAACAGCGGAAGGCTTGGAAGATAAAGTGAGTCCATCAACTCCAACGGCATAGCTGAGCTGCACGGCAACGACCTAACGAACTTTACTCCTCGTCTGAAAAGTCTGCAACATAATACGTTGTAGCCCGAAAACGGGTCATCACATGGAATATGCTGGCAATATAACACAGTAGAGCAAGAACAGAATAATGCTATCACTACATGCATATATGGCTGGTCGAAAGCTCTATGGTTATAGTTTTTGCGAAAAGCCAATTTTTTCCTACAACAAAGGAATACATTTTAATTTAACTATCATGGTAGTTGAAACATCATTGAGAAGGTTCCTCCAACTCAATCCCAATTAAAGTGATTAACAACCCAACAATATTAATTAAGAGTGATGAGATACTTAAGATACTCCAAGTACTAGATACTCAAGATGTCCATAAACGGGGACACGGCTAACCATGATTAGTTTGTACACTCTGCAGAGGTTTGCGCACTTTTCCCCACAAGACTCGATCGCCTCCGTTGGATTTCTCGCACTACATGGTGTTTGAGAAACGGATGACCGAGACACAGTATTTCAAAAACATTAACTCTCTACTCCGGATAGACCATACCAAACCTACATCCCTCTACCTGCTGATCTGCCTCTTCAAGAGCTTCACGTAACTTACTCAACTATGCTAGAGCCCATAATAGCTTGTGGCTGCACACGGAAGTTTCTAGCATGAATAATCTCAGTTCCCTTTGAGCCTGGGTGGCGGTCCATAGGAAGATCACACGGGTGCTCCGGGATTTCCAAAAAAATACAGGCAACACTGGGTACTCCAGGTGCCTCAATCCACCCAGATGTTCATTTAAGTTGTCACCTTAAGTTAAACCATTATTTAACAATCTCACATCTGTCATGGACTTCACTCATCCAAACCACGTCTACAAGCATAGCATAGCAATATAAGTAACGTGTCGAAGTAACTCCCAAGGGTTTGAATATAACAGGGCAATAGGTTCTACCTCATCAACTACTTCCCAACCCACAAGTTAATGACATCCTAATCATGCAATGTATGAGGATTGGAACTAATGTATAAAAACTGGGTATGGGAAGAGTATGATCAATGTGTTACTTGCCTTGCTGACGATCCGCTTAACCTAGAGACACCAAATAACACGCTTCGCACTCTGGGAATTCTATCGCAAACAAACAATAGCATACATAAGCAACAAATAAAGAAACACGGGTAAATCTCAAATAAGAAGATCTACCCGAAAGTTCAACTTAAGAACTCCGGTTAGCAAAAAGAATCAAACCAAACGGAGCAACGAAACTCAAAGGGCGAAAGAAACAAGATTTGTTTACTAATCTGAACTAAGGTCAAATTTTACAGTACCAAAATCTTGTTCAAGTTTGTTAAGCAGAAAGAGGGTCTCGAGACGAAGATCTAGGCGCTTGAATCGCCTGATTCCGATTAACGAGCGAAAAGATAAACAGAACGAAAATCGGATCAGAAATCGCGATCGAGAATAATCGCGGAAAAATCCGATAAAAAGAAAACTGACGAACATACTAACAAATGAGCGTTCGTTATCTGTAACTAACGAGCGAAAACCGTTCGTTGAAACGAATGTATGGACGAACAAACGCTAAATAGAGGAACCGGGAAAAACCGCGAACCTTTCTAAAAAATGAACTAGGGTTTTCTAAAAAACGAATCGGTTTCTTTTAAAAATACGGTGGCGGCGGATCGGCGCGTTAACTCTCCGGAGAGGCAACTCCAGCGAGGTGGGGCTTGCGGGGCGGCGGGGCGACTCAGCGGCGAGGGCAGCA
>NC_041384.1:204952005-205149228 GCF_002162155.2 Triticum dicoccoides | reverse complement strand
GCGCGGGGTGGTGGTGGCGGGCTCGGGGGGAGTATATAAAGGGGGGTGGCTCGGCTTGGAGGAGGGGCCAAGGCGGCGGCGGTGGTGGAGTCCGGCTCGGACTCCTCCGAGTCGGCGATGGCGGCGCGGTCTCCACGCAGTAGACGGCGGTAGCGGGAGATGGGCCGGCCCGGCTGTGTTTCGGCCCAGTCGGCTGGAAGTTTTTTTTTTGAAAAAATATTCCGCCGAACAGAAAGTAAATCCTAGAAAATAAAATAAAAAATCTAAAAATGCCAAAACAAATTTTCACTGTCTAAATAAAACATTTAGTACGAGATGAACATTTTCTTGGCCCTAAAATGCAATTTTGAAAACGTGCAATTTTTCTAATGCAAATAAAATCCAAATAAAATCGAATAAAAAACCAAATAAATGATTTTAATATTTTTCCTCCAATATTTCAGTTATTTTGGAGAAGTCATATTATCTCCTCTCATATATTTTAATATGAAATACTTTTCGGAGAGAAAATAATAAAAATCAAAATCCTCGTTTCATTATTTGATAAAAATAAAATATGAAAACCGGGAAATCCCCAACTCTCTCCGAGGGTCGTTGAGTTGCTTAGGATTTCGAGGATTGCAGAACGAAAATGCAATAAAATATGATATGCAAGAATGACCTATGTATAACATTCCAAATTGAAAATTTGGGATGTTACAGGGCCTCTACATCAACTCCATGGCCTCTCCGGTGATGTGTGAGTAGTTTACTTCAGACCTTCGGGTTCATAGTTATTAGCTAGATGGCTTCTTGTCTCTCTTTGGATCTCAATACAAAGTTCTCCTCGATCTTCTTGGAGATCTATTCGATGTAATATTATTTTGCGGTGTGTTTGTCAAGATCCGATGAATTGTGGGTTTATGATCAAGTTTATCTATTAAAAATATTTGAATCTCCTCTGAATTCTTTTATGTATGATTGGTTTAGCTTTTCAAGTCTCTTCGAATTATCAGTTTGGTTTGGCCTACTAGATTGATCTTTCTTGCAATGGGAGAAGAGCTTAGCTTTGGGTTTAATCTTGCGGTGTCCTTTCCAAGTGACAGCAGGGGCAGTAAGGCACGTATTGTATTGTTGCCATCGAGGATAAAAAGATGGGGTTTATATCATATTGCATGAGTTTATCCCTCTACATCATGTCATCTTACTTAAAGCATTACTCTATTCTTATGAACTTAATACTCTAGATGCATTCTGGATAGCGGTCGATGTGTGGAGTAATAGTAGTAGATGCAGAATCATTTCGGTCTACTTCTCTCGGACGTGATGCCTATATACATGATCATACCTAGATATTCTCATAACTATGCTCAATTCTATCAATTGCTCGACAGTAATTCGTTTACCCACCGTAATACTTATGCTCTTGAGAGAAGCCACTAGTGAAACCTATGGCCCCCGGGTCTATCTTCCATCATATTAATCTTCCAACACTTAGCTATTTCTATTGCCATTTATTTTACTTTGCATCTTTATCATAAAAATACCAAAAAATTATCTTATCATATCTATCAGATCTCACTCTCGTAAGTGACCGTGAAGGGATTGACAACCCCTTTATCGTGTTGGTTGTGAGGTTCTTATTTGTTTGTGTTGGTGCATGGGACTTGAACGTGATCTCCTACTGGATTGATACCTTCGTTCTCAAAAACTGAGGAAAATACTTATGTTACTTTGTTGCATCACCCTTTCCTCTTCAAGGGAAAACCAACGCAGTGCTCAAGAGGTAGCATTTCCCCCTCAGGTTAAAATGATGAACATGATATACGCTACCCATATCCCCAAGAGGGAGCGCAAGAGCGCTCAGGGTCGTCTATGCGATAGAGCCGGTCGCCCCAAAATTCAACCCATGGTCGTCCTGCCCGATCACCTTTGATCGCAGGGACCATCCGACTAGTATCCGTCATGGCGGTTCAGCCGCACTGGTTCTTGACCCAACAATTGATGGATTCCAACTCACAGGAGTCCTTATGGATGGTGGCAGTAGCCTCAACCTTCTCTATCAGGATACGGTGCGCAAAATGGGCATCGATCCATCAAGGATCAAGCCCACGAAAACTACCTTTAAAGGAGTTATACCAGGTGTAGAGGCCCGTTGCTCGGGCTCAATCACGTTGGAGGTCGTCTTCGGATCTCTGGACAACTTCCGAAGCAAAGAGTTAATCTTCGATATCGTCCCCTTCCGCGGTGGCTATCACGCACTGTTTGTACGAACCGCGTTTGCTCGATTCAATGTGGTGCCACACTATGCTTATCTCAAGCTCAAGATGCCCAGACCACGTGGTGTCATAACAGTCAATGGAAACACGGAGCGCTCCCTCCGTACCGAGGAACACACCGTGGCCCTGGCAGCGTGTCACAACCCTAGATCTGATTGTAATTAGGTTCATCAACATCCATGCATCATGTTTAACCTTATTGAAAATTGAGATGGGGATTGCCTAAACCCTAGCATTAAAGGAATTCAAATAGGTTCAACCAAAAATAATTTTCAGTGAATTCAAATGGCTTTGGAAAATGTTCATCATTTCTGGAAAAATGCTATAAACCATAACCAGAGGTGCTGCACATTTTTCATGACATATTTGGTCACTGGATTAATTCATAAAGTATTTGCATTTGGGCATTTAATGCTAACAAATAGTTTAAATGCTCAAATAATCATAAACTAAAATGGTTGCTGTTTGTTATATTCCAAACAGTGGCATTGAGCAGTTTTATGATTTTTGGATCTGTTTTAGTATTTTTGGTAAAGCCACAAAGTTTACAGAAAATTAGAAAAACAAAAACAATTAAAAGAAAGAGAGAGAAGAGGCCCCAGGCCACTTACCTGGACTGGGCCGGCCCACCTGGCCGTGCCAGTCATCACCTACCTCTGCCAGTAGGCAGAGGAGGGAGACAGCGCACGCGCGCCTGCGGCGCCACGCACCTCCCTGCTCGCCTGCGTCACTGAGGCCACCGAGGCGCCTCGAAGCCCCTCCTCGGCGCCGCTCTGGACCCCCTGGCCCCTCTCCTCTCTCCCTGGACCTTTCTCCCTCCTCTGCTCTCTCTCCCCACGACGCCACCGAACACGCCCGTCGCCGCCGCTCGCCACCACCGCGGCCACAGCCACCTCCTCGCACCTCCCCCGTGTTTGGAAGGTCCTGCGCGACTCCATCTCCCTCTTCGCCGAGCCACGCAAGCCAAGGATCGCCACACCGTCGTCTCCGAGCTCGCCATTGCCACATCTACTCGCCGGCCGTCGCCGTCATTCGCGCGCTGGAGGTCGTCCCCGAGCCCACTGAGCCTCCCTGCTGCCTCCCTGTGAGCTTGCCGTCGTTTCCCCTCACCTCTCTCTCTCGTGCGCGCCCTGTAGCCGCCGCCCCGCGAGCACCCGAAGCCGCCGTCCGCCATGGCCGGCGAGCTCCGTGCCCCCGAGCACCTCTGCCTCGCATAGTAGCTCCGACATGCTCCTACTGCCCTTTAGGTGCTGCCTAGCACCTCCGTTCACTCACCTACGAGTTGCAGCACCGCGCAGGCACTTAGCCGAGCTCCGGCCGCCGCTGCCGAGCTCGTAGCCGTCGCCTCCGGCCACCACAGGCCCGGCTAGCACCACCTAACGACGCGCGCCGGCGAGGGCACTCCGACGCGCCTAGCCGCAGCTCGAATCGTGCCCTGTGGGCGATTCCCGAGCCTTCGCCGCGTCTGGTCATTGCCGGCGGCTAGACGCCGGTGGATTAGCCCCGGTTGACCAGGGATTTGACCCCCCTGGGTCACTGACGTGTGGGCCCGCCCTGCTAATTAAACCTAGGATTAGGACTAACTAAGATTAGTTAGTCTAATGACTCTGACCCGTGGGTCCCGCGCCACAGGTTTGACTCTGGTCAACCCTGTTGACTTGCTGACGTCACACAGGCGTCATGCTGACGCAGTAAAGTATTTCTGGAATTAAAATAAATCAGGAAATGATTTATAAATTTCAGAAAATACCCCAAACTTCTAAAAATCATATAAAATCAACCGTAACTCCAAATCAAATAAATTATATATGAAAAATGATCAGAAAAATATGAAGAATCTGTTTATGCCATGATCATGCATGATTGAACAAGTTAACCTCACTGAATAGGATTAATCATGATTAGGGTAATTTATGAATTAGTATTTGAAGTTGGAGTTTAACCTTGTTTGAATTCCACTTCAATTAACTTGGCTTACTGCTGCATTAGGTCAATTCAGTTCCCTAACATGACATGTCATCCATTTGTTTGTGCATTGCATCGATTGTGTTTCTTCTTGTTTGTCGGTGGTTGTTCCCTCTCGATAGACGTGGTTCCGACGATGAGATCGATGACACTGATGAAGAGCTATATTATCTTCGGAAGTGCCAGGCAAGCAAAAACCCCTTGTTCATTCCGATACAATCCTACTCTCTCGCTCTGCTCTCTTTTATTGCATTAGGACAACAACGATTCAACTGTTACTTGCAGCGGTAGCTGAACCCCTTTATCCTCTGCATGACCTGTCATTGCCACAGTAAATAGATGAAACCCACTAGCATGAGTAGGAGTTGTTTGAGCCCTGTTGTGCCTACTCATTCATGTTTGTTTGTCATGCCTGCTATTGCTTAGAGTTGTGTCAGGTCTGATTCATCGGGAATGAATCAGAGGTGTATGAACACGTCCTACTGTGTGTGAGCTAAGTGTGTGAACACGATTTGGTAAAGGTAGCGGTGAGAGGCCATGTAGGAGTACATGGTGGGTAGTCTCATTGCAGCCGTCCTCAGGAACTGAGTTCTATGTTTGTGATCCATGATTCAGCTACTACCACGCATTGGGCCCGAAACCAATGGACCCTCTCGGCTTCTTAATCACCCTTGTCCTCTGTCCAGGAGTTGCAAGTAGTTTCTGGTGTTTGTAGTATGCTGGAGGCTGTGGGCAGCGCTGACCGGAGGGGTGGGCTGTGATGCGGTAGGCACGTGGCCGGTGTACCGAGCACCCGCTTGGTGTCTCGGGAACCCTGCACACATCGTTTGGGGCTGTGAGCGAAACTCCGGCCGGATCTCCTCATGGATGGAACCCGAATAGGCGATAAACCTGGACTAGAGACTTGAGTGTTTAGGTAGGCCGTGGCCGACACCCACGTTGGGCTTCCGCTTGAAGGTTGTCGAGTACATGTCGTGTAAACGATGGTAAGTGGTGAGAGCGTGTGTGAAGAAGTACACCCCTGCAGGGTTAACATCATCTATTCGAATAGCCGTGTCCGCGGAAAAGGACTTCTGGGTTCCCTGTACAGTTCATAGACAAGTGAAAGTGGATACTCTAAAATACGCAAGATAAGCGTGAGTGCTATGGATGGCGTTCTCGTAGGGAGACGGGAGCGGATCCATAGTGGTGTATTGGTTGGTGAATATGTGGACTCGTGTGCGCCACCTCAAAAGAGTTGCTTGCAGTCGTAGTTTAGGATAGCCACCGAGTCAAAGCTGGCTTGCTGCAGTTAAACCCCACCATCCCCTTTTTTGATAATGATGCATATGTAGTTAGTTCTGATGTAAGTCTTGCTGGGTACATTTGTACTCACGTTGCTTAATTTATGTTTTTGCAGAGAGAGACTTCAGTCTCACTAGTAGTTCCACGTGAACTTCGACGTTTAGCTTGTTACCTCAGCTACGATCTTGTGCCCTCGGCAGGATCTGGTAGATAGTCAGGCTTCTCAGCCTCTTTCATTTATAGTTGTCTGTACTCGACATGATAGCTTCCTTTGTGTTTTGACTTGTATGCTCTGAATGTTGGGTCATGAGACCTATGTTTGCAATATCTCGCTCCTCGGAGCCTATTGAATAAATACTTGAGTTGTAGAGTCATGTTGTGATGCCATGTTGTATTTGCACATATCGAGCATATTGTGTGTATGTTATTGAAATGCTTGGTATGTGTGGGATCTGACTATCTAGTTGTTTATTCTTAGTAGCCTCTCTTACCGGGAAATGTCTCCTAGTGCTTCCACTGAGCCATGGTAGCTTGCTACTGCTCCGGGACACTTAGGCTGGCCGGCATGTGTCCTTCTTCGTTCCTGTGTCTGTCCCCTTGGGGAAATGTCACGCGATGAATACCGGAGTCCTGTTAGCCCGCTACAGCCCGGTTCACCGGAGTCCTGCTAGCCCAGTGCTACAGCCTGGATTCACCCGCTGATGACCGACACGTTCGATGCTGGGTCATGGATGCCTGTCCCTGTAAGTTTGTGCCACTTTGGGTTTACGACTAGCCATGTCAGCCCGGGCTCCTTATCATATGGATGCTAGCGACACTATCATATACGTGTGCCAAAAGGCGCAAACGGTCCCGGAAAAAGGTAAGGCGACACCCGTGGGAATACCGTGCGTGAGGCCGCAAAGTGATATGAGGTGTTACATGCTAGATCGATGTGGCATTGAGTCGGGGTCCTGACAGCGTTGGTATCAGAGCTTGACTGCCTGTAGGATTACCAAGCCTAACTGGTCGAAGTTGAGTCTAGAAATTCTTTAGTTATGTAAGGGAATTGATTGTGGGATGGAACGTAAGGCTCTTTTTACTCCTTATACCTCATGGCCTTCTGATCTGAGTCATCATCTTCTCTTCTACGGGGATTAAGAACTAGGCTTTCTCTTCTTTCTATCAGGATCACGTGTTACTAATCCGTAGACTTATAGAATTGTTGGACTTAAGCCTCTGTTCAGTTTCTACTACTTCCGTACGTTAACTATTGATCTCAGAATCTTGTTATGATGTTGTAGAGTGGTTATGCCACCATTTTGCATGATGTCTCAGATCTTTTTGAGCATTTACAGCCGTTATGCTGTCCGAGTCATCCCAGGTTTCTAAACTATCTGATGCATTTGCAAATTCCTTCCTCCCGTTCCTGATGTCCTTTTGGGCCAGATTAAGCACACTAATCGGTGAGTTGAGGTACCCTATTGCCTCGACTTATATGTTGGAGTTATTATTATGACCCTACGTGTCTAGAGTATCACTTAGTAATCCAGCCATGCTTTGTGTCCCCAGTGTGATGATTCTGGCCATCATTCTCGAAAGCATCCCGTGATGCCACTTAGTAGTAGGTATTCTATTCCTGGGTTCCTGAACCCGAGATTCACCCTACTTACTTCATGTTGATAGTGTTTGCTAGTTCCCTTAGGTTATTAGTAACTTTGTGATAGCCCTCGAGGTCTGTGGTATTTCCTTCTTCCAAATACCATGAACCAATAAGGCAGAAGTTCTTTGAACCAAAAGATCACAATCAGAGTACTCTTGAGGAGTTCTCCATTCATAAATCGTGACTCTGCCAGTTCTACCTTTCTGCATGGCTTATCCGGAAGAAACATGTTGAACTTGGTTCGACATACTAATCTATGCATCCATAACTCATAAAATTATATGTTCTTTGAGTTGTCCCTCTTAGTTGTATTCTGACCCCTGTCTATCATTTGATAGTCAAGAGTATGCGTGCATTCGTTCATCGATACCTATTACTCTTGTGGTTCGTCAAGCCATTCTACTCCGGAATGACTAGGAGAAACAAACTCCAGTACCTCATCCATATCTAGGATTGGGTCAAAACAATTGTACTCCGCAGATCAAAATACTAATCCAGTTTTTGTTCTGTTCCACCCTGGATTGTTACCATCTTTATATTAAGATTATCATGGGAATTGCACACCATCCTATGAATTCTTGGTGCAGTGATACTTCTCTCCATCATTATTCATTTCTCGGTTCCCGTGTTGTTATAAGCGGAATGTCGATAAGTGAATCGTGGTGTGTGAAATCAATACTGCTAGCAACTCCGTTGCTTGGTAGTTAAATGGACAATAACCTCATTCTTAACGTGTTGGTTCTTGAATCATCATTCTAAGACTAATCGTGCTACCTTGTCCATCTTCCTGGTGCACATTTCGATTGATGGGTTAGGATTTTGTCAAGTCCTCGCTCATTTGATCATATCGTCTTGCCCTCAAAAGCAAGATTGTTCTCGAGCTTAGTAACATACCGGTGGTTCGTGACTCTCCAAATATCTTCTTGGAAGTGTTACCGGGTTGTTTCCTGACTGTTATGTTGAGCTCGTGATCAAGTTGGTTCCTTGTGAACCACCCTTTCTCCAAGAATCTGTGTTGGATATCCCTGAGCTAGTTGGTGAAGCTAGACAACAACTTGGAGAGTTGGAAGATAAAAGCTTACCTAACTTAGTTCGTTCCAAAGGGATATTCTTGTGTAGTGTGTGTTGAAGAAAGATGATATCTTCATCGATTGGTCCCTGTGGTCAGTTGCGGGACCTATTGTCTTATCAATCCTTTGATTTGAGTGTGGGCTATCGTCAAGTCAAATCAGAACCAACGATATTCGTGATTTTGCCTTACTCGTGGTTGATCCCTTGAGCATACACCATTACATCTTTGGTCTGACCAATGCTATCACCGTGTTCACATGATGGTGGAAGTCCAGTGATATGGAAATCCCGATGAGTTGTTGTTGAGCCCCTCAGCAACATGTTGTCTCCCCCATGAGTCATGTTGAACATCAATCTAGTGTTGGAAACTTGTGTAAGCATTTCTTCGTGTTTCGTTCATGAAGCATATGTTTGGATGAAAGTAGTGACTTCCTCTAATTCATGTGTATCTAATGCAAGTTGCCGCCGTGAATTCGAGAAAGCTTGTTTTGTTTCCTCTAGAATCGTCCCAAGTTAGTCATGCATGTGCGAAGTGCCCTATGGTTTGATAGGTTGGCCGCCTCCACTCCATATGTGTTTCCTAGCACACCAAGCCACTGACTGATTTGTTGTAGGAGGAGGAGCTAAGTGCTAATCCATGGTAATGCACAAGACTTCGATATCCTCGATGATGGTTCCCCACCTGAACTCGGTAGTGTTTTGTTGTAAGACTACCATGTGGTCATGCTTGTCTGGGACAACGTGTTCACATGTGTTTAGCAGAACCAGCTCATGTTTTGGAGCTTGCTACCTTGGTTCATTCCTCGAGAATCTCACAATGCCATCTCGTCGAATTGTGTTGCAAACTTTCTTTTCAGACATGCTAAGTCTGAAGTATCCTACTACCAATCGGATCTGAATCTCGGGCAGATATGATGGTTGGAACCTTCTCAACATTTGCATGTTGTTCCCAGCTTGCACCCCATTGTGCCAATTTTTCCATGGGATGTCCCTCTCAGTAATTGATCTCCAGGATCATCTTCAAAAGTGGACTTACCATGGGTCCCCTCCACCTCCAATGATAAGTAAAATCATCCATTGTGTTGTCTTCAACAAGGTAGTCCACATCATCCATTCTAGTCCGAGTATGCCATTTCTATGAGCTCTTTCAATCAATCAATTGTAAATTGCCTTAAGCTGGTATGAAGAGTTCCAAAGATCTATGGATCAAAAGTAATTCTTTTTGCCACTTAAGGGAACAGTCCAACGAGTCACCTTTCTCGAGGTGCCCCATTACGGGATCATGGTAAATATTTCCTCGCCACCTTGACACCATCCACCATCTTTCTAAGCGTGGAATGTTGCCTACCAATCTGAACCCTCGTCATCCATTTCTTTACCATCCCTCCTAATGTGTGTTTGGTGTCTCAACTCAAGAGATGTTCTTACGACTCACTCCATGAACTGATCTTGAGTTGCTCGATCTTCAAGAAGATTAAATCCTGTAGGGTTTCCCCCTCTTTCTGTTGTCGTGTCGAGTGAAGATCTCGAAAGCAAAGACGTCAAGACCAAGATGATGGAATGAATCAACATCTTCGAGCAGGGCAAATGGATCATGAAGATTGTGATAGTTTTTTGACTCCCCCTTTTCCTCTTACCTCACGTCTTGAATCTCGGGGCGAGAATCTTGTTTAGTGGGGGTGAGTTGTCACAGCCCTAGATCTGATTGTAATTAGGTTCATCAACATCCATGCATCATGTTTAACCTTATTGAAAATTGAGATGGGGATTGCCTAAACCCTAGCATTAAAGGAATTCAAATAGGTTCAACCAAAAATAATTTTCAGTGAATTCAAATGGCTTTGGAAATGTTCATCATTTCTGGAAAAATGCTATAAACCATAACCAGAGGTGCTGCACATTTTTCATGACATATTTGGTCACTGGATTAATTCATAAAGTATTTGCATTTGGGCATTTAATGCTAACAAATAGTTTAAATGCTCAAATAATCATAAACTAAAATGGTTGTTGTTTGTTATATTCCAAACAGTGGCATTGAGCAGTTTTATGATTTTTGGATCTGTTTTAGTATTTTTAGTAAAGCCACAAAGTTTACAGAAAAATAGAAAAACAAAAACAATTAAAAGAAAGAGAGAGAAGAGGCCCCAGGCC
Source organism: Triticum dicoccoides (assembly GCF_002162155.2). Classification (NCBI taxonomy): domain Eukaryota; kingdom Viridiplantae; phylum Streptophyta; class Magnoliopsida; order Poales; family Poaceae; genus Triticum; species Triticum dicoccoides. Next base: position 205,138,854 of record NC_041384.1, on the reverse strand, counting down.
ACTTACCTGGACTGGGCCGGCCCACCTGGCCGTGCCAGTCATCACCTACCTCTGCCAGTAGGCAGAGGAGGGAGACAGCGCACGCGCGCCTGTGGCGCCACGCACCTCCCTGCTCGCCTGCATCACTGAGGCCACCGAAGCGCCTCGAAGCCCCTCCTCGGCGCCGCTCTGGACCCCCTGGCCCCTCTCCTCTCTCCCTGGACCTTTCTCCCTCCTCTGCTCTCTCTCCCCACGACGCCGCCGAACACGCCCGTCGCCGCCGCTCGCCACCACCGCGGCCACAGCCACCTCCTCGCACCTCCCCTGTGTTTGGAAGGTCCGTCGCGACTCCATCTCCCTCTTCGCCGAGCCACGCAAGCCAAGGATCGCCACACCGTCGTCTTCGAGCTCGCCATTGCCGCATCTACTCGCCGTCCGTCGCCGTCGTTCGCGCGCTGGAGGTCGTCCCCGAGCCCACTGAGCCACCCTGCTGCCCCCCTATGAGCTTGCCGTCGTTTCCCCTCACCTCTCTCTCTCGTGCGCGCCCTGTAGCCGCCACCCCGCGAGCACCCGAAGCCGCCGTCCGCCATGGCCGGCGAGCTCCGTGCCCCCGAGCACCTCTGCCTTGCATAGTAGCTCCGACATGCTCCTGCTACCCTTTAGGTGCTGCCTAGCACCTCTGTTCACTCACCTACGAGTTGCAGCACCGCGCCCGCACTTAGCCGAGCTCCGGTCGCCGCTGCCGAGCTCGTAGCCGTCGCCTCCAGCCACCACAGGCCCGGCTAGCACCACCTAACGACGCGCGCCGGCGAGGGCACTCCGACGCGCCTAGCCGCAGCTCGAATCGTGCCCTGTGGGCGATTCCCGAGCCTCCGCCGCGTCTGGTCGTTGCCGGCAGCTAGACGCCGGTGGATTAGCCCCGGTTGACCAGGGATTTGACCCCCTTGGGTCACTGACGTGTGGGCCCACCCTGCTAATTAAACCTAGGATTAGGACTAACTAAGATTAGTTAGTCTAATGACTCTGACCCGTGGGTCCCGCGCCACAGGTTTGACTCTGGTCAACCCTATTGACTTGCTGACGTCACACAGGCGTCATGCTGACGCAGTAAAGTATTTCTGGAATTAAAATAAATCAGGAAATGATTTATAAATTTCAGAAAATACACCAAACTTCTAAAAATCATATAAAATCAATCGTAACTCCAAATCAAATAAATGATATATGAAAAATGATCAGAAAAATATGAAGAATCTGTTTATGCCATGATCATGCATGATTGAACAAGTTAACCTCACTGAATAGGATGAATCATGATTAGGGTAATTTATGAACTAGTATTTGAAGTTGGAGTTTAACCTTGTTTGAATTCCACTTCAATTAACTTGGCTTACTGCTGCATTAGGTCAATTCAGTTCCCTAACATGACATGTCATCCATTTGTTTGTGCATTGCATTGATTGTGTTTCTTCTTGTTTGTCGGTGGTTGTTCCCTCTCGATAGACGTGGTTTCGATGATGAGATCGATGACACTTATGAAGAGCTATATTATCTTCGGAAGTGCCAGGCAAGCAAAAACCCCTTGTTCATTCCGATACAATCCTACTCTCTCGCTCTGCTCTCTTTTATTGCATTAGGACAACAACGATTCAACTGTTACTTGCTGCGGTAGCTGAACCCCTTTATCCTCTACATGACCTGTCATTGCCACAGTAAATAGATGAAACCCACTAGCATGAGTAGGAGTTGTTTGAGCCCTGTTGTGCCTACTCATTCATGTTTGTTTGTCATGCCTGCTATTGCTTAGAGTTGTGTCAGGTCTGATTCATCGGGAATGAATCAGAGGTGTATGAACACGTCCTACTGTGTGTGAGCTAAGTGTGTGAACACGATTTGGTAAAGGTAGCGGTGAGAGGCCATGTAGGAGTACATGGTGGGTTGTCTCATTGCAGCCGTCCTCAGGAACTGAGTTCTGTGTTTGTGATCCATGATTCAGCTACTACCACGCATTGGGCCCGAAACCAATGGACCCTCTCGGCTTCTTAATCACCCTTGTCCTCTGTCCAGGAGTTGCAAGTAGTTTCTGGTGTTTGTAGTATGCTGGAGGCTGTGGGCAGCGCTGACCGGAGGGGTGGGCTGTGATGCGGTAGGCACGTGGCCGGTGTACCGAGCGCCCGTTCGGTGTCTCGGGAACCCTGCACACATCGTTTGGGGCTGTGAGCGAAACTCCGGCCGGATCTCCTCATGGATGGAACCCGAATAGGCGATAAACCTGGACTAGAGACTTGAGTGTTTAGGTAGGCCGTGGCCAACACCCACGTTGGGCTTCCGCTTGAAGGTTGTCGAGTACATGTCGTGTAAACAACGATAAGTGGTGAGAGCGTGTGTGAAGAAGTACACCCCTGCAGGGTTAACATCATCTATTCGAATAGCCGTGTCCGCGGAAAAGGACTTCTGGGTTGCCTGTACAGTTCATAGAAAAGTGAAAGTGGATACTCTAAAATACGCAAGATAAGCGTGAGTGCTATGGATGGCGTTCTCGTAGGGAGACGGGAGCTGATCCTTAGTGGTGTATTGGTTGGTGAATATGTGGACTCGTGTGCGCCACCTCAAAAGAGTTGCTTGCAGTCGTAGTTTAGGATAGCCACCGAGTCAAAGCTGGCTTGCTGCAGTTAAACCCCACCATCCCCTTTTTTGATAATGATGCATATGTAGTAAGTTCTGATGTAAGTCTTGCTGGGTACATTTGTACTCACGTTGCTTAATTTATGTTTTTATAGAGAGAGACTTCAGTCTCACTAGTAGTTCCACATGAACTTCGACGTTTAGCTTGTTACCTCAGCTACGATCTTGTGCCCTCGGCAGGATCTGGTAGATAGTCAGGCTTCTTAGCCTCTTTCATTTATAGTTGTCTGTACTCAGACATGATAGCTTCCGTTTGTGTTTTGACTTGTATGCTCTGAATGTTGGGTCATGAGACCTATGTTTGTAATATCTCGCTCCTCGGAGCCTATTGAATAAATACTTGAGTTGTAGAGTCATGTTGTGATGCCATGTTGTATTTGCACATATCGAGCATATTTTGTGTATGTTATTGAAATGCTTGGTATGTGTGGGATCTGACTATCTAGTTGTTTATTCTTAGTAGCCTCTCTTACCGGGAAATGTCTCCTAGTGCTTCCACTGAGCCATGGTAGCTTGCTACTGCTCCGGAACACTTAGGCTGGCCGGCATGTGTCCTTCTTCGTTCCTGTGTCTGTCCCCTTGGGGAAATGTCACGCGATGAATACCGGAGTCCTGTTAGCCCGCTATAGCCCGGTTCACCGGAGTCCTGCTAGCCCAGTGCTACAGCCTGGATTCACCCGCTGATGACCGACACGTTCGATGCTGGGTCATGGATGCCTGTCCCTGTAAGTTTGTGCCACTTTGGGTTTATGACTAGCCATGTCAGCCCGGGCTCCTTATCATATGGATGCTAGCGACACTATCATATACGTGTGCCAAAAGGTGCAAACGGTCCCGGAAAAAGGTAAGGTGACACCCGTGGGAATACCGTGCGTGAGGCCGCAAAGTGATATGAGGTGTTACATGCTAGATCGATGTGGCATTGAGTCGGGGTCCTGACACAGTGGAAGTACAAAGCGGCCTTTTAAGGCAGAACTTTAATTCAGCGACCAAGTTCCCGGACACTGTCAAACGAGTCCAGACTACTCTGTAGCATGACAGTCCAGCTCATCAAGAGTTAGACTAGCAATTCGACCTCCGTCCCAGCCCCGACCAAGTAGCGGCATACGTACCATGCATACATAACTACGCACTAAAAATACCATGGGCAGAGACGGAGGCATAACCGGACTGTGGTCCACAATATGGCTCGACCTCCCTTGGACACACATACTTTTACTTTTCTTTTTATCCTTTTCAGGTTTCTTTTTCGCGGGTCCCTCTTGACGGCCTTATAAGCGGTCCTTTCGAAGGACAGATATACCAAGGTGGCAAGTAGCACAGACGTATGGGGGAATCTCTAGATGTTCTTAGCGATCATTCTACCTGTTTTCAGGACCCGTACGCAGCTCCCCCTTGGTCCTGGCATGTTAAATAGCCACTATTGTTTATCACACTATTTGTACAAATAAGCTTTGACGTATTAATCAAAATTATAATGGAAACAGTTTGCGGCCCAACTTATGCAGCACTAGCTTAATACTTTATTTTTATTTCACTACTTTTATTTGCATCAGTACACCTAGGTATGCCGTAATTCGCCAGGGGCTTTATTGCACCCCATACTATGGGAACAAGTCCGAACACTTTTACAGTATAGTTCGGCCCCCGAATTTAGCATTATATGCATCGGCTCTGAATCATGTCTTTGGTCAATAGTTGGTTGCCCGGCTCCTGTGCTTACTACCTTACGTTCCGCTCTATCGGCTAGGGTAGTAAAGGGAGAACTACTGCGGTTGTTTCCTAGTTTATCTGGATGAGCACCTCAGTAGAGAAAGCCGAAAACTACTTCGATTGTTTCCTAGTTTATCCGGATGAGCACCTTAGTAGAGAAAGCCGAAAACTGACTGTCATGATGCGGCGTGAGCCAGTCAGCTCTTGGAGGAAAAAAAATCTCCTGCGATTTTTTCCGCATTAGGCGATGGATCGGCCTTCACCCGATCAGGTGTCTACAATACCCTAGTCCGGACTAACGTACACTAGGGGCCGCGCCTACATTTCTATTGTCAAACTCCTATGGCTAAGTGAGGGTGATAAAGCCGCATAGTCCGATTGCCTGGTTCGTTGCTCTAAACACCTCCTTCAAGGACCAATTTCTTGGATCAAGAGTGTTCAGATTCCATCCCGAACACCCCCGTACTACCTACGTGGGGGCTGAAGCCGACGACTGGCCAACTCTCAGATTTAATAAAAAAACGGCCGCACATGAGGTAAAATTCCAAAATAAACAAGCAAGCATTATATTACATATCAGTCTTGTTTTCATCATACAGGGCGGAATAACATGGAGGTACTCATTCAAAGATAATGTCTTTCGAGCATTGGCCCTCTACAATGCGGGATCCCTTGAGGACATCATCAAAATACTGCTCCGGCGTGCGGTGCTCCTTGCCAGCTAGCGGTCCTTCGGTCGCGACTTGATGGTGTCCATCTTCGCCCACTATATCTTGACACGGGCGAAGGCCATCCACGCACCTTCGATACAGACCGACCACTTGATGACGTTGCTACCTCTTGAGCACCGCATTGGATTTCCTTGAAGAAGAAAGGATGATGCAGCAAAGTAGCGTAAGTATTTCCCTCAGTTTTGAGAACCAAGGTATCAATCCAGTATGAGGCTACGTGCGAGTCCCTCTTACCTACACAAAACAAATAACTCCTCGCAACCAACGTGATAAGGGGTTGTCAATCCCTTCATGGTCACTTACGAGAGTGAGATCTAATAGATATGATAAGATAATATTTTTGGTATTTTTGTGATAAAGATGCAAAGTAAAATAAAAGCAAAGTAAAAAGCAAAGGAAATAACTAAGTATTGGGAGATTAATATGATGAAGATAGACCGGGGGGCCATAGGTTTCACTAGTGGCTTTGAGGGAGTCCAGGATTAGGGGGTCTCCTGACATCCGGATTATATCCTTTGGCCGGACTGTTGGACTATGAAGATACAAGATTGAAGACTTCGTCACGTGTCCGGATGGGACTCTCCTTGGCGTGGAAGGCAAGCTTGGCAGTACGAATATGTAGATCTCCTCCCTTGTAACCGACTCTGTGTAACCCTAGCCCCCTCCGATATCTATATAAACTGGAGGGTTTAGTCCGTAGGACAACATACAATCATACCGTAGGCTAGCTTCTAGGGTTTAGCCTCTACGATCTCGTGGTAGATCAACTCTCGTAATACTCATATCATCAAGATCAATCAAGCAGGACGTAGGGTATTACCTCCATTGAGAGGGCCCGAACCTGGGTAAACATCGTGTCCCCTGCCTCCTGTTACCATCCGCCTTAGACGCACAGTTCGGGACCCCCTACCCGAGATCCGCCGGTTTTTACACCGACATTGGTGCTTTCATAGAGAGTTCCGTTGTGCCGTCACCATAAGGCTTGATGGCTCCTTCGATCATCGGTAACGATGCGGTCCAGGGTGAGGTTTTCCTCCCCGGGCAGATCTTCATATTCGGCGGCCTCGCACTGCGGGCCAACTCACTTGGCCATCTAGAGCAGATCGAGAGCTACACCCCTGGCCGTCAAATTATGTTCGGTAACTTAAACTACACTACCGACATCCGTGGAGACTTGATCTTCGACGGATTCGAGCCCGTGTCAGGTGCGCTGCACAATCACGACGAGCACGACGTAACTCTGCCGTCGGACAGTGTTCGGGAGATTGCATCTGCCACTACTCCGGCCCTTAATCCAGAGCAAATTGCGCCATCCGTGGACGGGGGAATATACCCTGCCATGGAGGCCGCACTCTCAATGGCGATAGAGCCGGATACTAACTTTACTCCTTACGAGAGCCGTGTTGCCGGACCATTGGACTCGTCCCCGGCCATGGGCTCCGAACCGCCTGCATCCGCGCCCATAGAATCCGATTGGGCACCGATCATGTTGTTTACCTCCGCGGATATCTTTCATCACTCGCCTTTCGGCGATGTGCTAAATTCATTAAGATCTCTCTCCTTGTCAGGAGAGCCTTGGCCGAACTATGTCCGGCTAGAACGGGACACGGACGATGAAGAAATTCGCTCCCCACCCACCACCCACTTAGTAGCCACTATAGACGATTTAACCGGCATGCTCGACTTCGACTCTGAAGACATCGACGGTATGGACGACGATGCAGGAGACGAACAGGAACCAGTGCCCACAGGGCGCTGGATAGCCACTTCATCACATGACATATACATGGTGGATACACCCAAAGAAGGAAATGGCGATGAGACAGCAGAGGATGGCCCCTCCAAGAAGCAACCCAAGCACTAACGTCAGCGGCGCCGCTCTAAGTCCTGCCATAACAAAAACAACGATAACAGCACAAGAGAAAATATCACTCTATTGAACATAGAGGCGTACGACGGGACCACAGACCCTAGGGTCTGGATTGAGGACTTTATCCTCCATATCCATATGGCTCGCGGAGACGATCTCCATGCCATCAAGTACTTGCCCCTCAAGCCTAAAGGACGAGCTCGGCACTGGCTGAAAAGCCTCCCCGAAAACTCAATTGGAAGGAGCTCGAGGATGCTTTTTGGGCTAATTTTCAAGGGACCTATGTCCGACCTACGGATGCGTACGATTTAAGTCATATAATTTAGCAGCCCAGAGAGTCAGCCCGAAAGCTTTGGAATAGGTTTCTCACTAAGAAGAACCAAATCGTCGACTGCCCAGACGCCAAGGCCTTAGCAGCTTTCAAGCACAGCGTCCGAGACGAATGGTTCGCCAGACACCTCGGCCAAGAAAAACCGAGAACAATGGCAGCCCTGACAAGCCTCATGACCCGCTTTTGTGCGGGCGAAGATAGCTGGTTAGCCCGCAGCAGCACCAACGACCCAAGTACATCCGAAGTCAAGGATGGCAATGGAAAACCACGACACAGTAAAAACAAGCGTCGAAATAAAGAAGATAGCCCAGATAATACGGCGGTAAACGCCGGATTCAGGGGCTCTCGACCAGGTCAGCAGCAAAAGCCTTTCAAAGGAAGTAGAGATGGACCATCCAGCCTAAACAAGATCCTAGGCAAATTATGTCATATTCATGGCACCCCCGATAAACCTGCAAATCACACCCACAGAAAATGCTGGGTCTTCAAGCAGGCCGGTAAGCTAAACGCCGAACACAAGGGGAGGGAGACACCAAGCGAGGATGAGGACGAACCTCACCCGGAAAGCACCGGAGAACAGAAAAAATTCCCACCAGAGGTTAAAACAGTAAACATGATCCACGTGACGAAGAGGAGAAGCAAACATGCACTCCGAGATATACGCGCCGTAGAGCCCGTCACCCCTAAGCTAAACTCCTGGTTGGCCTGCCCGATCACCTTTGATCGCAGGGATCACCTGACAGGCATCCGGCATGAAGGATTGGCTGCCTTGGTGTTAGACCCAATAATAAACGGATACCATCTCACACGAGTCCTTATGGAAGGCGGCAATAGTCTAAATCTGATATATCAGGACACAGTCCGCAAAATGGGGATAGACCCGACAAAAATAAGCCACAGTAATACTACCTTCAAGGGAGTAATACTAGGCCCAGAGGCCCGCTGTACGGGCTCGCTATTACTAGAGGTTGTATTCGGTTCTCCCGACAACATCCAAAGCGAAAAGTTAACCTTCGACATCGCTCCATTTCGAAGCGGCTATCAAGCACTACTCAGAAGAGCGGCTTTCGCCCGTTTTAATGTGGTACCACATTACGCTTCTCTTAAGCTTAAGATGCTGGGTCAACGTGGCACCATCACAGTTAGTGGAAATATTGAGCGTTCTCTACGCGCGGAAGAATGTGCGGCGGCTTTAACAGCCAAGCACTAGACGGCCTCACCAACCAGAATAAATGACAGGTCATCAAGACCGCGGACACGGTTAGACGAGTTCGGTGCATCACTAGATATACTTGAGATTGGTTTGATAGTTAAACCCTCATAGACAGTACCAGGGGCTTCACGCGTGTAATCAGGACTAGTTCGGCTCAACTTGACTTATCTTGAATTTTAGTGGTTTACCGAGAATAACCGATTTTTTGGCACGACAACTTTCACCTAAGTTCCTCTCTTTTACAGATGGCAATCGTGCTGCACCCGTCCAGGACACGGCACAACGGAGACACAGGCGCAGACGTGCAGCAGGGACCCGCCCAAAGGTTTCTTTTCAGATTAAGACCCTGCGTAAACCTTTTTTACTGTCTCTTGTTGTTCACATCCTTCGGATACTTAATACAACCGAGAAGGATGCTAACATTATTGGCATTTCGCCACGTCAGAATATTGCATGTACCTGGAAACTCAGGGTTTATTTTTAAGGGCATTGTTCAGCCCGGATGTTATAAAGACCGAATACCTTAGGGAGTGTTCGGCGTCGCGAGTTTGGCCTTATATGCATCAGCTCCGAATCATGTCTTTGGTCAAATTTTGGGTTTGCCCGGCTCCTGTGTTTTGCTACCTTACGTTCCACTCTATCGGCTAAGGCGTTACCGGGAGAACTACTGCGATTGTGCCCTGGTTCATCCGGATGAGCACCTCGGTAGAGAAAGCCGAAAACTAACTGTCATGATAAAGCGCGAGACTGGTCAACCACTCGATGACTTAGAGGAATCTTCGGGATTCCTCCGCATTAACGAAGGGCCGTTTCCCGGTCATGTACGTACGCACATCGTATTTGGACGAGCGCGGAGGTACCAGGGGCTATATAGTAGCCCCATTGTCAAACTCCTATGGCTAAATGAAAGTGTTAAAGCAATATAGTTCGATTGCCTCGTTCGCTGCACTACTGCTACGTCTTGAGCTTGTGTTGGTTTTCCCAGAAGAGGAAGGGATGATGCAGCAGAGTAGCGTAAGTATTTCCCTCAGTTTTTGAGAACCAAGGTATCAATCCAGTAGGAGGCCACGCTCAAGTCCCTCGTACCTGCACAAAGCGATAGCTACTCGCAACCAACGCGATTAGGGGTTGTCAATCCCTTCACGGCCACTTACAAGAGTGAGATCTGATAGATATAATATTTTTGGTATTTTTGGTATAAAGATGCAAAGTAAAAAAGTAAAAGCAAAGTAAAAAAGCAAAGCAAGATTAAAGTGATGGAGATTGATATGATGAGAATAGACCCGGGGGCCATAGGTTTCACTAGTGGCTTCTCTCAAGAGCATAAGTATTCTACGATGGGTGAACAAATTACTGTTGAGCAATTGACAGAATTGAGCATAGTCATGAGAATATCTAGGCATGATCATGTATATAGGCATCACATCCGTGACAAGTAGACCGAAACAATTCTGCATCTACTACTATTACTCCACTCATCGACCGCTATCCAGCATGCATCTAGAGTACTAAGTTAAAAATAGAGTAACGCCTTAACCAAGATGACATGATTTAGAGAGATAAATTCATGCAATATGAAATAAACCCCATCTTGTTATCCTCGATGGCAACGATACAATACGTGCCTTGCTGCCCCTTCTGTCACTGGGTAAGGACACCGCAAGATCGAACCCAAAGCTAAGCACTTCTCCCATGGCAAGAACTACCAATCTAGTTGGCCAAACCAAATGGATAATTCGAAGAGACTTGCAAAGATAACCAATCATACATAAAAGAATTCAGAGAAGATTCAAATATTATTCATAGGTAGACTTGATCATAAACCCACAATTCATCGGTCTCAACAAACACACCGCAAAAAGAAGATTACATCGAACAGATCTCCACAAGAGAGGGGAGAACTTTGTATTGAGATTCAAAGAGAGAGAAGAAGCCATCTAGCTACTAACTATGGACCCGAAGGTCTGAGGTAAACTACTCACACTTCATCGGAGGGGCTAGGATGATGTAGAAGCCCTCCGTGATGACGGCCCTCTTTCGGCAGAGCTCCGGAACAGGCCCCAAGATGGGATCTCGTGGATACAGAAAGTTGCGATAGTGGAATTAGGTTTTTGGCTCCTGTTCTGATCGTTTGGGGGTACGTGCGTATATATAGGAGGAAGAAGTACGTCGGTGGAGCACCAAGGGGCCCATGAGGCAGGGGGCGCGCCCTAGGGGGGCGCCGCCACCCTCGTGACCTCCTCTTTGACCCCTTGGAGTAGGGTCCAAGTCTCATGGATCACGTTCGGTGAGAAAATCACGTTCCCGAAGATTTTATTCCGTTTGGACTCCGTTTGATATTCTGTTTCTCCGAAACACTGAAATAGGCAAAAAACAGCAATTCTGGGCTGGGCCTCCGGTTAATAGGTTAGTCCCAAAAATAATATAAAAGTGGAAAATAAAGCCCAATATAGTCCAAAATAGTAGATAATATATCATTGTAACATCCCAAATTTTCAATTTGGAATGTTATACATTAGATCATCATGCATATCATATTTTATTTTTCATTTTGGTTGATCCTAGAAATTCTACGCAACTCAATGACTCACGGAGAGAGTTGGGGATTTCGTTATTTTCATATTTGAGTTTTCTCAAATTTTGAGAACAGGATCATTTGATTTTAATTATTTTATCGTAAATTATTTCTATTACAAAAATATGAGAGAGGGAATAAAAAGACTTTCCCAAAATAAAGAAATATTGAGGATTTAATAATAAAATCAAATAAGATTTTATTTCGGAGTTTTTTGGTGTTTTATTTGAATTTTAGGAAAAAAGTGCATTTTTCAAAATTGCACTTAGGTCCCAAATAAATATTCACCTTGTGCGGCTTGATTTTAGAAGCCTGTGAAAATTTATTTCGGAATATTTGGAGTTTGTTTAGTATTTCTTTTTATTTTTCTTCCGAGCGGAATAATTAAAAAAATGAACCGACTTAACGGGCCGTGTCCGACCTGGACACCGACCCGGGAGGCCTTTATAAGCCGGGGGGGAGCCAGCCGAGCCCAGCCACCCGCGCCCCCAAACCCAAGCCTGCTAGCCGCTGCCGCGCCGCCGCCGACGTCCGCCGCCGCCGCCGCCGGATCCCGCCGCCGAGGTTAGTCATGCCTCGTTTTTCGTGCCGAAAAAAAGAGAAAAAAAATCGGCGTTCGTCGTTTTTCTTTTTCTCGGATTAAATCCGTGATTTTTCTGATCGCAATTCCTGATCCGATTTTCGTCTTAGTTTAACTTTTCGCTCGTTTATCGGAATCAGGCGATTCAAGCGCCTAGGGATTCGTCTCGAAACCCTCATCCGTTTAACCAACTTAAACCAGTTTTTGCTACTGTAAAATTTGCCCTAGATCCAGATTACTAGAACGAAGTTGTTTTCTTTCGCCGTTGGATTGTCGTTGCTTCGTTCGATTTGATTCTTTTTGCCAACCGGAGTTCTTAAGTTGAACCTTCTGGTTAGATCTCTTATTTGAGTTTTACCTGTGCATTAGATGAGTACTTATTGTATGCTTGTTTTTTTGTCTGCGATAGAGTACCCGGAGTGCGCCGCCTGTTACTTCGAATCGTCAGGTTTTGCGGATCATCAGCAAGGCAAGTAACACTTTGATCATACCTTTTCTACTACCCAGTTTTACTGCATTAGATTAATCCTCACACATTGCATGATTAGGATCTAATTAAATTGAGGGATGGGAAGTAGTTGAGGTAGTACCTATTACCTGTTTATTATCAAACCTTTGGGAGTTACTTCTACGTTTGCTTATTATGCCATGCTATGCTAGTAGACGTGGATTGGGTGAGTGATATCCCTGACAAATGTGAGATTGTTAATTAATTGTTTATCTAAGGTGGCAACTTAAACACACATCTGGGTGGATTGAGGCACCTGGGTATTCCAGGACTTGCCTGTTTTCTTTTGGACTGCCACCCAGGCTCAAAGGGATCATGAGATTATTCATGCTAGAAACTTCCGTGTGCAGCCACAAGCTACTATGGGCTCTAGCATAGTTGATTAAGTTGTGCGAACTCTTACAGTGGTAGACTAGAAGATGTAGGGGAAAGTAGGTGTAACAGTCTACCCGATCATAAGGTGCTAGTGCTTATGAAAGGCTATGTCTCGGTCATCCGTTTCTCAAACACTGTGTAGTGCGAGAAATAAAACGGAGGCGATCGAGTCTTGTGGGGAAAAGTGTGCAAACCTCTGCAGAGTGTATAAACTAATCATGGTTAGCCGTGTCCCCGGTTATGGACATCTTGAGTAACTAGTACTTGGATTATCATGTGAATCTCATTATGTTACTCTAAAATTAATTTTGTTGGGTTTTGTTTAATGGTGATGCTTAATTGGGATTGAGAATGCTGTGAACCATTCTAAATGTTTAACAACTACCATGATAGTTACATAAAATTTATTCCTTTGCAGTAGGGAAAAATTGGCTTTACCCAAAACTGTAACCATAGAGCTTTCCACCAGCCAAATATGCATATAGAATAGCCTATTTCATTCGATTAATCTCTATGTGTTACTTTGACAGCATATTCCATGTGCTGACCCGTTTCGGGCTACAACGTTAATGTTGCAGACTTTTCAGACGATGATTAAGGTGCTTTTAGGTCGTGGTTCTATACTCAGTGATGCCGTTGGAGTTGATGGACTCACTTATCTTCCAAGCCTTCCGCTGTTATCGTTATTAGATGGCCTTAAGCCATATTTATTGTAATAAGTTCTCTTTTGAGACACTCGATGTAATAAGTGTGTGATTGCTACTCTGTTATAAATCCTTCAAGTACTGTGTGGTGTCAGCATTACTAATCCAGAGATGACACCCGAGCACAGAGATTGGACCATTTGAGGTCTGGTCGCTCCAAGATGGTATCAGAGCACACGCTGAGTGTAGGACACGACCACTAAGCTAAAAGACCTAGATCACTACTCACTCTCTTCTCTTTCTGACTTCTCATCTTTCTACTATTTTAGGATGGCGGATGCAAAGAACAAGTTCACGCAACCGGATGAAGATACACCCTTTGGGTGTCACTTGAAGGAAGTCACTAGATACCTGAACATAGGAGTACCAAACTTCACCGGAACCTACAACACCACTTTATCGGAAGAAGAGCGCTGAATGATTCAAGTTCAAGTTCCAGGAAGGACGTTCATGCCAGTCACTGAGCCCATAGAGTTTTCTTTTGATGCACCAACTTGGGATCTAGGAAAGAGCATGGCAGCTCACATCGCCATGGGACGCATTGGAGCAGTCTAGCGCAATGATCTCAAGGATACGATCTACCAGATTTGTGGGCGCCTAGATGAGCACTGGGAGATGATTAGCACCAGGAAGGATAGATCAATTGCAGCTTTTATCCAAGAGTTAAACCAGCACATTCGACGTCAGGAGAACCAAATGTGCGCCGACATGATAGATCGGAAGAAGGCAAAGGCAAGAATCAAGGAACTGGAGGAAGAACTCAAGGCTACACGTGAAGATTATGAAGAGGAAATCAAAGTATTAGTGGAGAAGAATGACGATCTGATCAAGAAGATTGGAATATTTATGGGAGGCCCTACACTGGTAGAAGAAGATGAGGAACCCAAGGAGATTAGCCCGGAAGACTACATCATCATCAACGGCACCGACTCGGAAGCAGATAGTAGCGATGATGACTATGTTGATGAAGCTGGAGCAGATATCATGGAGTCTGCAACCAAAGAATATTTCTAGTAGACCACCTCATCAGTAGTAGAAGTCCACCATGTAAATATAGTAGTCCAAGCACTTTTGTGATAGATTGATCGATCGTATGCCCTTGTTTGATTGATTGAAGTGAATTGTTTGTTTTTGCCTCATGTGCATATGGGTAGTGTTTTCTCTTTAGACCCCCTCTATTCTTATATCTCATCTTTTCTAAACCCTCAGATGCCTCCGAGACGTGACCTCGGATTTGCCTTTCCCCCGGAGCTCACCTAGTTGATCTAGCAGCAAAACACATTGATGCAGCTGCTCGTCCAGAATCAGAATCAGGGGAACAACAACAACAACCCACCACCACCACCACCTGTTGACCACTTAGCCCGTTTTCTTAGGCTGAATCCGCCGGTGTTTTCCAGTAGCACCGAGCCGATAGTAGCGGACGATTGGCTCCGCAAGACAGCTAGGGAGTTGACCACAGCAGGATGCACAGATGCGGAGAAGGTGAAGTTTGCCGCACATCAGCTAGAAGGACCCGCAGCATCATGGTGGGAGAATTTCACAGCCACTTTCCCAGTTGACACTGTCACATGGGATCAGTTTCAGCAGGCTTTTCGTACTGCACACATTTTAGCAGGAGCTATGGCCATGAAGAAGCGTGAGTTTCGCAACTTGCGCCAAGGAGGAAGGCCAGTATGTGGAGGAATTTAGTAAGCTAGCACGTTATGCCCCAGATGACGTCGCTACGGATGCAGCTAAGCAGGAGAAGTTTCTGGAAGGACTGAATGATGAGCTGAGCATGCAGTTGATGGTAGCAACCTTCAACAACTACCAGGAGTTGGTAGATCGTGCTCTTATGATTGAAGGGAAGCAATAGCAGATTGAGAACCGCAAGAGGAAGTATGGGCAAGGGAAGTACAATTCAGGAGCTCAGCAAAAGCCACGTTTTACACCTAGACCGGGAGGACATTTTCAGCATACCCATGGAGGAGGTAGCTCGCACAATCACAATGGCACTAAGAATGGAAATGGCAATGGAGGAAGCAAAGGCCAGAACCGCACCAACCCCTCAACCCCAGCCAAGAAGGACTTGAGCCAAGTCACTTGCTTTAAGTGTTCGAAGACCGGATATTATGCCAATGAATGTCCTGAAGGCCAAAATGGCAATGGAAGTTCTGGGAAGAAGCCAAACCCTTTCAACAGGGGACAAGTGAACCACTTTAGCGTGGAGGAGGTTGAAGCTCAGCCCGATGCAGTAATAGGTAAGTTTTTGGTTAAGTCATTTACTGCACTCGTTCTTTTTGATACTGGCGCATCGCATTCATACATCTCAAGGGGATTTGTGGATAAGTATAACCTACCAACCCAAGCCCTTCGGTCACCCATGTTAGTAACCTCGCCCGGAGTAGAGTATGTGGCTAGTCTATGGTGTGATCGGTTACCATTAAGGATTTGTAACTATGTTTTTCCCTCAGACCTAATAGTATTGGAATCCCAAGGATTGGATGTGATATTAGGCATGGATTGGTTATCAAAGTATGAAGGGAATATTGACTGTGCTAGTAAGTCAATTTTGCTTACCACACCAGAAGGGAGAAGGATCAAGTATGTATCCCGGCATGAGCCAAAGAGGACTCAAGTAAATTTCCTAACAGGAGTTGTGCAGGAGGAAGTACCAGTGGTAAGGGATTTCCCTCATGTATTTCCAGAGGAGTTGCCAGGCATGCCACCGGATAGAGATATTGAGTTTTTGATTGAGCTATTGCCAGGCACAGGTCCAATATCAAAGAGACCATATAGGATGCCAGCAAAGGATTTGGTGGAAATTAAGAAGCAGATTAAGGAGTTACTGGATAAGGGATATATCCGCCCAAGTTCTTCACCTTGGGGATCGCCAGTACTTCTAGTGGAGAAGAAGGATGGATTGTTAAGGATGGTTGTTGATTATCGAGGATTGAATGAAGTAACGATCAAAAACAAGTACCCACTACCAATGATCAACGTTCTGTTTGATCTACTGCAAGGAGCTAAGGTATTTTCCAAGATCGATCTGCGATCAGGATACCACCAGCTGAAGATTCGAGAACAGGATATTTCGAAGACAGCTTTTACCACCAGATATGGGCTGTATGAGTATACCGTTATGTCATTTGGTCTGACTAACGCACCTGCCTATTTTATGAACATGATGAACAAAGTGTTTATGGAGTTTTTGGATAAGTTCATCGTAGTGTTCATTGATGATATCCTGGTTTATTCGAAGAATGAAGAGGAACGTAAGGAGCATTTGCGTTTGGTACTTGGAAAGCTCAGAGAACATAAATTATATGCCAAGTTCAGCAAATGTGAGTTTTGGTTGAAGGAAGTAGGATTCCTCGGACACGTTATATCTAGAGAAGGTATAGCAGTAGATCCTGCTAAAGTTGAAACTGTGACCAAGTGGGATGCCCCAACAATAGTTGGAGAGATCCGGAGTTTTCTTGGACTCGCAGTATACTACCAGAGATTTATTGAGAATTTCTCAAAGATTGCGAAGCCTATGACTAAGTTGTTGAAGAAGGATACCAAGTTCATATGGACAGAGGAATGTGAGACTAGTTTCCAGGAGTTGAAGAAACGCTTAGTTACCTCACCGGTATTGATCTTGCCAGACCAGACCAAGGATTATGAGGTGTATTGCGACGCTTCACGTCGAGGACTTGGAGCAGTGCTTATGCAGGAAGGGAGAGTTGTTTCATATGCCTCAAGACAACTGAAGCCTCATGAGTTGAATTATGCTACGCATGATTTGGAGTTAGCAGCCGTAGTGCATGCCTTGAAGACATGGAGACATTTTCTCATTGGAAATCATTGTGAGGTGTACACGGATCATAAGAGTTTGAAGTACATTTTCACCCAGAAGGAGTTAAATCTCAGACAAAGGATATGGTTGGAGCTTATCAAGGATTATGATATGAAATTGCATTATCATCCTGGAAAGGCTAATGTAGTAGAATACGCATTAAGCCGCAAGAGCCATGTCAATACGTTAATGACGGGAGAAATACGAAGGGAGTTAGCAGAAAATCTTTGTGAACTATGTTTGGAAATAGTTCTGAGTGGCTATGTAGCAGCATTGGAGATTCAGTCAACTTTGATGGATAGAATCAGGGAAGCTCAGAAAGCTGACAAGGAGATTGCCGCTATAAAGGAGAAACTTAGCAAAGGAAAAGCTAAAGGATTTCGTGAGGATGAGCACGACACCCTATGGTTTGAAAACCGCGTTTACGTGCCCAATGACCCGGAGATCAGGAAGTTGATACTGCAAGAGGAACATGACTCACTGTATTCAATTCACCCAGGAAATACCAAGATGTATTTGGATTTGAAGGATATTTTCTGGTGGACCGGAATGAAGAAGGATATTGCGGAGTATGTAGCAGTTTGTGATGTATGACAGAGAGTAAAGGCAGAGCATCAGAAGCCAGTAGGATTGTTACAACCATTGCCGATACCCGAATGGAAGTGGGATAAGCTAGGCATGGATTTTATCACGGGATTACCCAGGACTCGTTCAGGCTATGACTCGATTTGGGTTGTAGTCGATCGATTAACGAAAGTAGCTCATTTCATCCCTGTAAAGACCACTTACACCAGTGCTAAGTTGGCAAAGATATACATGACCAGGATCGTATGTCTGCATGGAGTTCCAAGGAGTATCGTATCAGATAGAGGAACCCAGTTTACCTCAAAGTTCTGGAAGCAGTTGCATGAAACTTTGGGTACCAGGCTAGAGTTCAGTACAGCTTTTCATCCACAGATAGATGGAAAGACCGAGAGAGTCAATCGGATTTTGGAGGATATGCTGAGAGCTTGTGCGCTAGATTACGGATCTAGTTGGGACGATAATTTGCCATATGCAGAGTTCTCTTACAACAACAGTTATCAAACCAGTTTAAAGATGGCCCCTTTCAAAGCTTTTTATGGAAGGAGGTGCAGGACACCGCTGTCATGGGACGAAGTTGGAGACCGCCAGTTGTTTGGACCTGACTTGATTAAAGAGTCTGAACAGAAGGTGAAGTTGATTTGCGATAGGCTCAAGGTAGCCCAGTCCAGACAGAAAAGTTATGCAGATTCTAAATGTAAGGAGACAGTTTACGAAGTTGGAGATAGAGCTTATCTTCGAGTATCACCACTTCGGGGAACAAAGCGTTTTGGAGTTAAAGGGAAGTTAGCGCCACGATTTGTAGGACCATATCGAGTTTTGGAGCGTATGGGAGAAGTAGCCTACAAGTTGGAATTGCCCGCAGGATTGTCAGGAGTACATGATGTGTTCCATGTTTCTCAGTTAAAGAAATGTCACGCGGAGATGGCTGACATACCGTTGAGAGACACAGTGCCTTTGGAAACTATTCAGTTGGATAACGATTTGACCTACGAGGAGAAACCAGTCAAGATTCTCGAGTTTGCCAACCGAGTTACTCGCAGCAAGGTTATCAAGTTTTGCAAAGTTCAGTGGAGCCACCACTCAGAGGATGAAGCCACCTGGGAGTGAGAGGAAGATTTGCTCAAAGACCACCCTCACCTATTTTCTAGCCAATCCGAATCTCGAGGGCGAGATTCATCTTAAGGGAGTAGGTTTGTAACATACCAAATTTTCAATTTGGAATGTTATACATTAGATCATCATGCATATCATATTTTATTTTGCATTTTGGTTGATCCTAGAAATTCTACGCAACTCAATGACCCACGGAGAGAGTTGGGGATTTCATTATTTTCATATTTGAGTTTTCTCAAATTTTGAGAATAGGATCATTTGATTTTAATTATTTTATCGTCAATTATTTCTATTACAAAAATATGAGAGAGGGAATAAAATGACTTTCCCAAAATAAAGAAATATTGAGGATTTAATAACAAAATCAAATAAGATTTTATTTCAGAGTTTTTCGGTGTTTTATTTGAATTTTAGGAAAAAAGTGTGTTCTTCAAAATTGCATTTAGGTCCCAAATAAATGTTCACCTTGTGCAACTTGATTTTAGAAGCCCGTGAAAATTTATTTCGGAATTTTTGGAGTCGGTTTAGTATTTCTTTTTATTTTTCTTCCGAGCGGAATAATTAAAAAAACGAACCGACTTAACGGGCCGTGTCCGACCTGGACACCGACCCGGGAGGCCTTTATAAGCCGGGGGGAGCCAGCCGAGCCCAGCCACCCGCGCCCCCAAACCCTAGCCTGCTAGCCGCCGCAGCCGCGCCGCCGCCGACGTCCGCCGCCGCCGCCGCCGGATCCCGCCGCTGAGGTTCGTCGCGCCTCGTTTTCCATGCCAAAAAAAAGAGAGAAAAAATTCGGCGTTCGTCATTTTTCTTTTTCTCGGATTAAATCCGTGATTTTTCTGATCGCGATTCCTAATCCGATTTTTGTTTTAGTTTAACTTTTCGCTTGTTTATCGGAATCAGGCGATTGAAGCGCCTAGGGATTCGTCTCGAAACCCTCTATCTGTTTAACCAACTTAAACCAGTTTTTGCTACTGTAAAATTTTCCCTAGATCCAGATACTAGAACGAAGTTGTTTTCTTTCGCCGTTGGATTTTCGTTGCTTCGTTCGATTTGATTCTTTTTGCCAACCGAAGTTCTTAAGTTGAACCTTCTGGTTAGATCTCTTATTTGAGTTTTACCTGTGCATTAGATGAGTACTTATTGTATGCTTATTTGTTTGTCTGCGATAGAGTACCCAGAGTGCGCCGCCTGTTACTTCAAATCATTAGGTTTTGTGGATCATCAGCAAGGCAAGTAACACTTTGATCAGACCTTTTCTACTACCCAGTTTTATTGCATTAGATTAATCCTCACACATTGCATGATTAGGATCTAATTAAATTGAGGGATGGGAAGTAGTTGAGGTAGTACCTATTACCTGTTTATTATCAAACCTTTGGGAGTTACTTCTACGTTTGCTTATTATGCCATGCTATGCTAGTAGACGTGGATTGGGTGAGTGATATCCCTGACAAATGTGAGATTGTTAATTAATGGTTTATCTAAGGTGGCAACTTAAACACACATCTGGGTGGATTGAGGCACCTGGGTATTCCAGGACTTGCCTATTTTCTTTTGGACCGCCACCCAGGCTCAAAGGGATCATGAGACTATTCATACTAGAAACTTCCGTGTGCAGCCACAAGCTATTATGGGCTCTAGCATAGTTGACTAAGTTGTGCGAACTCTTACAGTGGTAGACTAGCAGATGTAGGGGATGTAGGTGGTACGGTCTACCCGATCGTAAGGTGCTAGCGCTTCTGAAAGACTATGTCTCGGTCATCCGTCTTCTCAAACACCATGTAGTGCGAGAAACCAAACGGAGGCGATCGAGTCTTGTGGGGAAAAGTGCGCAAACCTCTGCAGAGTGTAATAAACTAATCATGGTTAGTCGTGTCCCCGGTTATGGACATCTTGACTATCTAGTACTTGGATTATCATGTGAATCTCAACATGTTACTCTAAATTAATTTTGTTGGGCTTTGTTTAATGATGATGCTTAATTGGGATTGAGAATGCTGTCAACCATTCTCAATGTTTAACAACCACCATGATAGTAATTAAATTTTATTCCTTTGAAGTAGGGAAAAATTGGCTTTACACAAAACTGTAACCATAGAGCTTTCCACCAGCCAAATATGCATATAGTATAGCTGTTTCATTCCATTACTCTCTATCTGTTACCTTGCCAGCATATTCCATGTGTTGACCCATTTCGGGCTGCAACGTTAATGTTGCAGACTTTTCAGACGACGACTAAGGAGTTTTTAGGTCGTGGTTCTATACTCAGTGATGCCGTTGGAGTTGATGGACTCACTTATCTTCCAAGCCTTCCACTGTTATCGTTATTAGATGGCCTTAAGCCATATTTATTGTAATAAGTTCTCTTTTGAGACACTCGATGTAATAAGTGTGTGATTGCTACTCTGCTATAAATCCTCCAAGTATTGTGTGGTGTCAGCATTACTGATCCAGGGATGACACCGGAGCATAGAGATCAGACTGTTTGAGGTCTGGTCGCTACAATCATGGAGCAATCAAAAATTATAGATATGTTGGAGACGTATCAGGCATCCCCAAGCTTAATTCCTGCTCGTCCTCGAGTAGGTAAATGATAAAAAGAGAATTTTTTATGCGGAGTGCTACTTTGCATAATTTCAAGGAAAATCTTCTTAATTGTGGTATGAATATTCGGATTAGAAAGATTCAAGACAGAAGTTTATATTGACATAAAAATAATAATACTTCAAGCATACTAACCAAGCAATTATGTCTTCTCAAAATAACATGGCCAAAGAAAGTTATCCCTACAAAATCATATAGTCTGGCTATGCTCCATCTTCACCACACAAAGTATTTAAATCATGCACAACCCCGATGGCGAGCCAAGCAATTGTTTCATACTCTAACTTTTTCAAAACTTTTTCAATCTTCATGCAATACATGAGCGTGAGCCATGGATATAGCACTATAGGTGGAATAGAATGGTGGTTGTGGAGAAGACAAAAAGGAGAAGATAGTCTCACATCAACTAGGTGTATCAACGGGCTATGGAGATGCCCATCAATAGATATCAATGTGAGTGAGTAGGGATTGCCATGCAACAGATACACTAGAGCTATAAATGTATGAAAGCTCAACAAAAGAAACTAGTGGGTGTGCATCCAACTTGCTTGCTCACGAAGACCTAGGGCAATTTGAGGAAGCCCATCATTGGAATATACAAGCCAAGTTCTATAATGTAAAATTCCCACTAGTATATGAAAGTGACAACATATGAGAATCTCTATATGAAGAACATGGTGCTACTTTGAAGCACAATATATGAGACTCGCTATATCATGGTGCTACTTTGAAGCACAAGTGTGGAAAAAAAGATAGTAGCATTGCCCCTTTTTATTTATTTTCTTTTTTTGGGCCTTTTTTTTCTTTGGCCTTTTTTTGGGACAATGCTCTATTGAATGATGATCATCACACTTTTATTTATTTACAACTCAATGATTACAACTCGATTCTAAAACAAAGTATGACTCTATATGGATGCCTTCGGCGGTGTACCAGGATATGCAATGAATCAAGAGTGACAAGTATGAAGAAATTATGAACGGTAGCTTTGCCACAAATACTATGTCAACTACATGATCATGCTAAGCAATATGACAATGATGAATGTGTCATGATGAACTAGATGGTGGAAAGTTGCATGGCAATATATCTCAGAATGGCTATGGAAATGCCATAATAGGTAGGTATGGTGGCTTTTTTGAGGAAGGTATATGGTAGGTGTATGATACCGGCGAAAGGTGCACGGTATTAGAGAGGCTAGCAAAGGTGGAAGGGTGAGAGTGCGTATAATCCATGGACTCAACATTAGTCATAAAGAACTCATATGCTTATTGCAAAAATCTAGAAGTTATCAAAGCATAGTATTACGTGCGAAAGGTGCGCGGTATTAGAGAGGCTAGCAAAGGTGGAAGGGTGAGAGTGCGTATAATCCATGGACTCAACATTAGTCATAAAGAACTCATATGCTTATTGCAAAAATCTAGAAGTTATCAAAGCAAAGTATTACATGCATGCTCCTAGGGGGATAGATTGGTAGGAAAATACGATCGCTCGTCCCCGACCGCCACTCATAAGGAAGACAATCAATAAATAAATCATGCTCCGACTTCATCACATAACGGTTCACCATACGTGCATGCTACGGGAATCACAAACTTTAACACAAGTATTCTTTAAATTCACAACTAATCAACTAGCATGACTTTAATATTATCACCTCCATATCTTAAAACAATTATCATGCTTCAATCTTTTCTTAGTATTCAACACACTCAAAAGAAAGTTTCACAAATCTTGAATACCAAGCATATTATTATTAAGCAAATTACCATGCTATTAAGAGACTCTCAAAATAATTTAAGTGAAGCATGAGAGATCAATAGTTTCTTTAAAACAAATCCACCACCGTGCTCTAAAATATCTAAGTGAAGCACATAGAGCAAAATTATAACACTCAAAAGATATAAGTGAAGCACATAGAGCAAAACTACTTAGCTCAAAAATATATAAGTGAAGCACATAGAGTATTCTATCAAATTTTAATTCATGTATGGCTCTCTCAAAAGGTGTGTACAGCAAGGATGATTGTGGCATACTAAGACACAAAGACACAAATAATACAAGACGCTCCAAGCAAAACACATATTATGTTGGTGAATAAAAATATAGCTCCATGTAAATTACCCATGGAAGTGGACGAAAGAGGGGATGCCTTCCGGGGCATCCCCAAGCTTTGAATTTTTGGTGTCCTTGGATTAACTTGGGGGTTCCATGGGCATCCCCAAGTTAGGCTCTTTCCACTCCTTGTTCCATGATCCATCAAAAGAATTCACCCAAAACTTGAAAACTTCACAACACAAAACTCAAAATAGAAAACTCGTGAGCTCCGTTAGCGAAAGAAAACAAAAGACCACTTCAAGGTACTGTAATGAACTCTTTCTTTATTTATATTGGTGTTAAACCTACTGTATTCCAAATTCTCTATGGATTATAAACTATTTTACTAGCCATAGATTCATCAAAATAAGCAAACAACACACGAAAAACAGAATCTGTCAAAAACAGAACAGTCTGTAGTAATCTGTAGCTAGCGCAAGATCTGGAACCCCAAAAATTCTAAAATAAATTTCTGGACGTGAGAAATATATCTATTAATCATCTGCAAAAATAATTAACTCAATATCACTCTTTAAATAAAAATGACAGCAGTTCCCGTGAGCGCTAAAGTTTCTGTTTTTTACAGCAAGTTCAACAAGACATTCCCCAAGTCTTCCCAATGGTTCTACTTGGCACAAACACTAATTAAACACAAAAAACACAACCAAAACAGAGGCTAAATAATTTATTAATTACTAAACAGGAGCAAAAATCAAGGAATAAAAATAAAATTGGGTTGCCTCCCAACAAGCGCTATGGTTTAACGCCCCTAGCTAGGCATAAAAGCGAGGATAGATCTAGGTATTGCCATCTTTGGTAGGCAATCCATAAGTGGCTCTCATGATAGTTTCACATGATAATTTTATATTCTTTCTTGTAAAGTGTTCCATGCCCTTTTTTAATGGAAATTGAAATCTAATATTCCCTTCCTTCATATCAATAATCGCACCAACAGTTCTAAGGAAATGTCTACCAAGAATAATAGGGCAAGAAGGATTGCAATCTATATCAAGAACAATGAAATCTACGGGCACATAATTCATATTTGCAACAATAAGAACATCATTAATCCTTCCCATAGGTTTCTTAATAGTGGAATCCGCAAGATGCAAGTTTAGAGAGCAATCATCAAAATTACGGAAATCTAGCAAATCGCACAAAGTCTTGGGAATAGTAGAGACACTAGCACCCAAATCACACAAAGCATAAAACTCATGATCTTTAATTTTAATTTTAATAGTAGTTTCCCACTCATCATAGAGTTTTCTAGGGATAGAAACTTTCAACTCAAGTTTTTTTTCATAAGATTGCATCAAGGCATCAACAATATGTTCGGTGAAGGCTTTATTTTGACTATAAGCATGTGGAGAATTTAGCACAGATTGCAACAAGGAAATACAATCAATTAAAGAGCAACTTTCATAATTAAATTCCTTGAAATCCAATATAGTGGGTTTAGCAACATCTAGAATTTTATTTCTTTCAATCCCACTTTCCTCAATTTCATCATTAAGATCTAAATACTCCAAATTTTTAGAACGCCTTCTAGGTAAAGGAAGATCATATTCAGTTTCATCAAGATTCATATTGCAAAACAAAGATTTAATAGGGGACACATCAATAACTTTTAGATATTCGTCTTGATTTTCATAGGAATTGGAGGAACACGCTTTAATAAAGGCATCTTTCGAAGCACGCATCCTAGCGGTTCTTTCCTTGCACTCATCAATGGAAATTCTTATGGCTTTGAGAGACTCATTGATATCATGCTTAGGAGGAATAGATCTAAGATTTAAAGAATCAACCTCAAGAGAAATTCTATCAACGTTTCTAGCCAAATCATCAACTTTAAGCAATTTTTCTTCAAGCAAAGCATTAAAATTCTTTTGTGAATTCATAAACTCTTTAACACTATCCTCAAATTTAGAGGGCATCTTATTATAATTTCCATAAGAGTTGTTTTAGGAATTCCCATAATTATTAGAAGGATTACTAGGATATGGCCTACGATTAAAATTCCCTCTATAAGCGTTGTTGCCAAAATTATTCCTACCAACAAAATTCACATCCATAGATTCATTGTTATTCTCAATCAAACTAGACAAAGGAATATCATTAGGATCAGAAGAAACACTCTTAGTAGCAAATAATTTCATAAGTTCATCCATCTTTCCACTCAACACATTAATCTCTTCTATCGCATGCACCTTTTTATTAGAAGATCTTTTAGTATGCCATTGAGAATAATTAAACATAATATTATCTAGGAGTTTAGTAGAATCTCCTAAAGTGATTTCCATAAAAGTGCCTCCCGCGGCCGAATCTAAAAGATTTCTAGAAGCAAAATTCAATCCGGCATAAAATTTTTGTATGATCATCCACAAATTCAAACCATGAGTAGGGCAATTACGTATCATTAATTTCATTCTCTCCCAAGCTTGTGCAACATGTTCATGATCAAGTTGTTTAAAGTTCATAATATCGTTTCTAAGAGAGATGATCTTAGCGGGAGGAAAATACTTAGAGATAAAAGCATCTTTGCACTTGTTCCACGAATCAATACTATTCTTAGGCAAAGACGAAAACCAAGCTTTAGCACGATCTCTAAGCGAAAAAGGAAATAGCTTCAATTTAACGACATCATTATCGACATCTTTTTTCTTTTGCATATCACATAAATCAACGAAGCTATTCAGATGAGTAGCGGCATCTTCACTAGGAAGGCCAGCGAATTGATCTTTCATAACAAGATTCAACAAAGCAGTATTAATTTCACAAGATTCATCATCGGTAAGAGGAGCAATCGGAGTGCTAAGTAAATCATTATTATTGGTATTGGTGAAGTCACACAATTTAGTGTTATCTTGAGCCATCGCGACAAACAAGCAATCTAACACACGAGCAAACAAAAAGGCAAGCGGGCAAAAGAGGCAAATAGAGAGGGAGGATAGAGAGAGAGGGCGAATAAAACGGCAAGGGTGAATTGGGGGGGAGGAAAACGAGAGGAAAATGGCAAATAATGTAAGGCGAGAGATAGGGATTGTGATGGGTACTTGGTATGTTGACTTTTTGCGTAGACTCCCTGGCAACGGCGCCAGAAATCCTTCTTGCTACATCTTGAGCTTGCGTTGGTTTTTCCCGAAGAGGAAGGGATGATGCAGTAGAGTAGCGTAAGTATTTCCCTCGGTTTTTGAGAACCAAGGTATCAATCCAGTAGGAGGCCACGCTCAAGTCCCTCGTACCTGCACAAAGCGAAAGCTACTCGCAACCAACGCGATTAGGGGTTGTTAATCCCTTCACGGTCACTTACGAGAGTGAGATCTGATAGATATAATATTTTTGGTATTTTTGGTATAAAGATGCAAAGTAAAAAGTAAAAGCAAAGCAAGATTAAAGTGATGGAGATTGATATGATGAGAATAGACTCGGGGGCCATAGGTTTCACTAGTGGCTTCTCTCAAGAGCATAAGTATTCTACGGTGGGTGAACAAATTATTGTTGAGCAATTGATAGAATTGAGCATAGTTATGAGAATATCTAGCCATGATCATGTATATAGGCATCACGTCCGTGACAAGTAGACCGAAACGATTCCGCATCTACTACTATTACTCCACTCATCGACCGCTATCCAGCATGCATCTAGAGTATTAAGTTAAAAACAGAGTAACGCCTTAAGCAAGATGACATGATGTAGAGAGATAAATTCATGCAATATGAAATAAACCCCATCTTGTTATCCTCGATGGCAACGATACAATACGTGCCTTGCTTCCCCTTCTGTCACTGGGTAAGGACACCGCAAGATCGAACCCAAAGCTAAGCACTTCTCCCATGGCAAGAACTACCAATCTAGTTGGCCAAACCAAACGGATAATTCGAAGGGACTTGCAAAGATAACCAATCATACATAAAAGAATTCAGAGAAGATTCAAATATTATTCATAGATAGACTTGATCATAAACCCACAATTCATCGGTCTCAACAAACACACTTCAAAAAGAAGATTACATCGAATAGATCTCCACAAGAGAGGGGGAGAACTTTGTATTGATATTCAAAGAGAGAGAAGAAGCCATCTAGCTACTAACTATGGACCCGAAGGTTTGAGGTAAACTACTCACACTTCATCGGAGGGGCTAGGATGATGTAGAAGCCCTCCGTGATGACGGCTCTCTTCCGGCGGAGCTCCGGAACAGGCCCCAAGATGGGATCTTGTGGATACAGAAAGTTGCGGTGGTGGAATTAGGTTTTGGGCTTCTATTCTAATCGTTTGGGGGTACGTGTGTGTATATAGGAGGAAGAAGTACGTCAGTGGAGCGCCGAGGGGCCCACGAGGCAGGGGGCGCGCCCTAGGGAGGGCGCCACCCACCCTCGTGACCTCCTCTTTGACCCCCTGGAGTAGGGTCCAAGTCTCCTGGATCACATTCGGTGAGAAAATCACGTTCCCGAAGATTTTATTCCGTTTGGACTCTGTTTGATATTCTGTTTCTCCGAAACACTGAAATAGGCAAAAAACAGCAATTCTGGGCTGGGCCTCCGGTTAATAGTTTAGTCCCAAAAATAATATAAAAGTGGAAAATAAAGCCCAATATAGTCCAAAACAGTAGATAATATAGCATGGAGCAATCAAAAATTATAGATACGTTGGAGACGTATCAGCTACCACCTCCTTAATGGACCAAGACATTAGATCAAGTGTGAATACGCGTTTTTTGCGAACACCCCCGCATTATATGTGTGGGGGCTGAAGCCGACGACTGCAAACTTTCAGGTTATATACATATATACATAAACGGTCGCACAGGAGGCATCATAATACTTTCAGGCAAAAGTATAAACACATCCTTTATAATTCAATAAATCATTGTCTTTACAATGGTAATACATGTCACTAGAACATTATATTCTTCGAGCACTGAGTCTCTATTGAACGAGCGCCTTCAAGGACTTCTTCAAAGTAGTGCTCGGCAGATACTCGGCCTACGACCTAACTCTGGGTTGCAACAGCGGTGGCTTCCATCTCTGCCCAGTATGTTTTGACACGGGCAAGTGCCATACGCGCACCTTCTATGCACGCTGACCTCTTCATAGCGTCGATGTGCGGCACAGCACCAAGGAACTGTTGCACTAAGCTAAAATAACTATTTGGCATTGGCCCTTCCGGCCACAGATGATCCACAACAGACCTCATGGCAAGCCCGGACAACCTATGGAGCTCAGCCCACTCGGCCATTCGCTCATTCAATAGCAGCGGACGCACTGGAACATGGAACTGTGACCAGAACAGCTTTTCCACTTCACGATCTTTCTAATCCTTGAAGTATTCGGCCGCATCAGTAGCACTTGCTGCCAAATCCACGTATGCGTCTGCCGAACTCCATAGTTGATCAAGAGGGGCATACTTCAGATCTCCGAATTTCGTCCGCAACAAAAAGGGCTTCCCAGCTGCAATACCTCCAGCTTGACGTAGCTCCTCCTTCGCCGCTCTGATTTTGGAGCGGGTTTCCTTGGCTGCTACCATGGCTTTCTCCAGGTCCGTCACCTTCACTCAACTTTCTTTTTCAAGAAGCTGGTATCGGTCGACGGCATCTTTCAACTCAACGGCCATCTTGGCTATTTTTTCCTTGCTTTGGCAATGCGCATCCTGTTCGGCCCTTAGCTCTTCGACCGCCTTTAGAGCGGCCACATCAATCTTCCTGGCTTGTTCCTTGGCTCGAGCAAGTTCCGCCCGAAGGGTCTCCACGGTGGCAGCTCCATCTGTAGTCACAACATATTAAAGATACTGGCATCATGCTCCTCTTACTATGTGTTGATCACCGGAGAAATCACATACCCTGTGCCCCGTCGAGCCGCTTGTTGACAAGCATGATGTCGGCATCTGCCGCATCAAATTGCCGCTTCAGCTCGGCAAACTCATCAGTCCAGCTAGTCACCGGACCTTCAGCCACCTGCACATAAAGGCGGCCTGATTATTACCTGGGACTACGATCCTCTGTTTGCCGCTGTTCTCGACAGCAACCAGAGTCTTAGGGGATACTATCTCAATAGGGCACACCTAACGTATGCAGTACTGTCAAAAACATACACTATTTCACGTACCTCAAAGCCTTTCAGTAGACTCATAAAAGCTTCATGCAACCCGCGTTCGGCGGATGAAATCCTCTCAATCACCGTACCCATTAGCGTACGATGCGCTTCTGAGATGGCTGCTTGCTCCAGAAGATCCTTCAGTGTGTCCGATCGCACACCGGACGGTTTCGGACTCTTTCTGTTGATCTCTTTAGGAGCCGAATACTGAGGACTTTGGGTGGCCAAAGGATTACCCTCTGGCCTTGGCGGATCAGGAGAAATCCTCTGCGACAACACTTCAGGATCGCATGCCTCATGAGGCAGGGTGGCATGGGGAGGGGTTTCGCTCTCCATCATCTCCGGAAGAAGATCCCCCGAAGATGAACTCTGTCGAGAAGGGATACGATCCGAACTACAAGATATAAGCTTCGGTTATTGTCTTCAGAAGTAAGGTAGGATATTTTCACTATTAAGTACTTTTTTTACTTACAGCTTGGTCGAGGGCTGATCCCCTTGCGGGCACTGTGCGGCAAGAGTACCCTCTGAGGCAGGACCCTCTGGCGAGGATTTCTTCCCCCATTTGGAAACCTTTGTTTCCGGGTCTTCCTTCCTCGGGGAGAGGGAATGTCAGGTTCTTCTCCCTGGTTATCCTCCTTCGTGGCGGTGCTAATTCCCCCAGTTTGGACGAATAGTGAGTGAGGCCCACTTTCAGCGTCTTTATTCCCCCCTTTATCTTCCTCTGAGAGCGCCTGATAAGGCGCCGGCTCGAACATTCTGTCTAGTACTGGATTGGCCGAGCCTTCGGGAAGGGTGGCCGAACACCTGATCATCTTCGCCTTTGTTATCCAGTCCTGGTCAAAGAGCGACTTTTCAGAATGATGTTATGATAAATAAAAAAACAGCGTGTTCGGCCATGGGATTACTTACTTGGGTATCTGGGCGATTACAGCTCAGACCCGCATCCTCGGTGGTGTTCGGACACTTTATTTGGGGTCCGAAGAACAATTTGTACATCTCTTCGAGCGTCATGCCGAGGAAGTGCTGAATAGTTCGCGGTCCTTCCGGGTTGAACTCCCACATACGGAGGGGTCGACATTTTCAAGGCGGGACTCGACGAACTAGCATGACATGCATTGCCGTGACCAGGCTGACATCTCTCTTAAGGAGATCTCGGATGCGACTTTGCAATATCGGCACATCATTTACTGCCCCCAGTTCAGCCCCTTGTTGATCCATGATGTCAGTTGTGGTGGGGGCCCGAGCAAAAGGCTGGGGGGCTACCCACTTGGTACTCCGGGGAGCTGTGATGTAAAACCACTCCCGTTGCCATAAACTGGACACCTCTGGGAGGGAACCCTCTGGCCATGGAGCATCAGCGCTTTTGCTTATTGCGGCACCTCCGCACTCTGCGTGACGCCCCTCGATCATCTTCGGCTTCACATTGAAAGTCTTGAGCCACAGGACAAAATGTGGGGTAATGCGGAGGAAGGCCTCACACACGACGATGAACGACGAGATGTGAAGGAGGGAATCCGGGGCCAGATCATGGAAATCCAGCCCATAATAGAACATGAGCCCCCTAACAAAGGGATCCAGAGCGAGGCCTAGCCCTCGGAGGAAGTGAGAGATGAACACAACACTCTTGTTGGGTTCGGGAGTGGGGATGACCTGCCCTCGGGCAGGCAGCCTGTGCGAGATTTCGGCGGTCAGATACCTGGCCTCTCTCAGCTTCTTGATGTCCTCCTCTGTGATAGATGAAGGCATCCACCGACCTTGGAGGTTGGATCCGGACATGGTTGAAGGTCCGAAGTGCCTGACCCGAGCCTTGGGTGTTGGAACTTGAGGCGGGGGAAGGATTTGATTGAGCACGAGAGGGAAAAAAGGGCAGACCTTGGCCTCTTTATAAAGAGGATGAATATCAAGCGTCCTCCTCATGGCCGTTTAGGACTTTCCTAAAATCGAGGAGTCATACCAATGGGCACGATTGGGTTACCCACGTCCGTATTGATGAGAATCCTGTAATAAGGGGGGCACGATCTCTGCTTCAACAAGTCATGTCAAGAAAACCGCCTCGCGATATTTGCAGTGCTGGTTGAGAAAAATGGTTCGAATAATGGCCAGGCCATGGCATGATGCGATGCTATCAAATGTGTCAGCAGATTAGATTTTTGGAAATATTATTCACTCTATGGTGGTATGTGGAACTTGTTTTGCAGAGTTGGACACTATCCTTGTGTTCAGTATCTTCTTTGGAGTATTCGGAGGAAGAACCCGCCTTGCAATGCCGAAGACAAATCTGCGTGTCGGACTCATCGTCATTGAAGCCTGGTTCAGGGACTACTAAGGGAGTCCAGGATTAGGGGGTCTCTGGACAGCCGGATTATATCCTTTGCCCGGACTGTTGGACTATGAAGATACAAGATAGAAGACTTCGTCCCATGTCCGAATGGGACTCTCCTTGGCGTGGAAGGCAAGCTTGGTAGTACGAATATGTAGATCTCCTCCCTTGTAACTGACTCTGTGTAACCCTAGCCCCCTCCGGTATCTATATAAACCGGAGGGTTTAGTCCGTAGGCAACATACAATCATACCATAGGCTAGCTTCTAGGGTTTAGCCTCTATGATCTCGTGGTAGATCAACTCTTGTAATACTCATACCATCAAGATCAATCAAGCAGGACGTAGGGTATTACCTCCATCGAGAGGGCCCGAACCTGGGTAAACACTGTGTCCCCTGCCTCCTGTTACCATCCGCCTTAGACACACAGTTCGGGACCCCCTACCCGAGATCCGCCAGTTTTGACACCGACAGGCTTCTCTCAAGAGCATAAGTATTTTACGAAGGGTGAACGAATTATTGTTGAGCAATTGATAGAATTGAGCATAGTTATGAGAATATCTAGGTATGATCATGTATATAGGCATCACGTCCGAGACAAGTAGACCGACTCCTGCCTGCATCTACTACTATTACTCCACTCATCGATCGCTATCCAGCATGCATCTAGAGTATTAAGTTCATGAAAACAAAGTAACGCCTTAAGCAAGATGACATGATGTAGAGGGATAAATTCATGCAATATGATAAAAAAAACCATCTTGTTATCCTCGATGGCAACAATACAATACGTGCCTTGTTGCCCCTACTGTCACTGGGAAAGGACACCGCAAGATTGAACCCAAAGCTAAGCACTTCTCCCATTGCAAGAAAGATTAATCTAGTAGGCCAAACCAAACTGATAATTCAAAGACACTTGCAGAGATAACCAATCATACATAAAAGAATTCAGAGAAGATTCAAATATTGTTCATAGATAATCTTGATCATAAACCCACAATTCATCAACAAACACACCGCAAAAAGAAGATTACATCGAATAGATCTCCACAAGAGAGGGGGAGAACATTGTATTGAGATCCAAAAAGAGAGAAAAAGCCATCTAGCTAATAACTATGGACCCGAAGGTCAGAGATAAACTACTCACACTTCATCGAAGAGGCTATGGTGTTGATGTAGAAGCCCTCCGTGATGGATGCCCCCTCCGGCGGAGCTCCGGAACAGGCCCCAACATGGGATCTCGTGGATACAGAAGGTTGCAGCAGTGGAATTAGGTTTTTGGCTCCGTATCTAATCGTTTGGGGGTACGTAGGTATATATAGGAGGAAGGAGTACGTCGGTGGAGCAATAGGGGGCCCACGAGGGTGGAGGGCGCGCCTGGGGGGTGGGCGCGCCCCCCTACCTCGTGGCTTCCTCCTTTATTTCTTGACGTAGGGTCCAAGTCTCCTGGATCATGTTCGTTCACGAAAATCACGTTCCCGAAGGTTTCATTCTGTTTGGACTCCGTTTGATGTTCCTTTTCTGCGAAACTCTGAAATAGGCAAAAAAACAACAATCCTGGGTTGGGCCTCCGGTTAATAGGTTAGTCCCAAAAATAATATAAAAGTGGATAATAAAGCCCAATAATGTCCAAAACAGTAGATAATATAGCATGGAGCAATCAAAAATTATAGATACGTTGGAGACGTATTAGACATCAAGCCGGGGGCAGGCATTGACCAGCCGCTTCATGAGCCCGAAGTAGTTGCTGGGTATGACTTCGGCAGGCCATAGTCGGATTATTAAATCCTTCATGGCTAGTTCGGCCACCCGATGTAGTTCCACCAGCTGTTTTAGTTGGTCGCTAAAGGGCACCAGATGTTCTGGCGCAAGGTATTGCGACCAGAACAGCTTCTCCATCAAGCTCCCCTCTTCGGTCGAAAGAACTCTGCAGCGTCGGCAACGTTGCACGGCAGATCTGCAAACGCCCCTGGAGAACTCCAAATCTGGGTCAGTAAGAGAAATCTTCTCTTCACATACTTGCTCTTCATAATAAAGGCCTTATCCGCCGCGATTTTCCTGTCCTCCTGGATTTCCTGGAGGGCGCCCTGGGCTTCAATCCGGGCATCGTGTGCGCTCTGGTGGGCCTTGGCGAGTTCAGAATCTTGATCCACAGCATGGCGCTCCAAGGACTCATATTTCTTCAAGGCGTCCTGGAGCTCCTGCTGGACCTCACTAACCCTGGCCTCATGCTTTTCATGGGCGGCTTGTTCTTTTGCCGCTCTCTCCTCGGCCTCGGCCAGCGCCTTCTTGAGGGCCTCCACCTTGGTCGCCGCCCCTAATAAA
Organism: Triticum dicoccoides; assembly: GCF_002162155.2. NCBI lineage: Eukaryota > Viridiplantae > Streptophyta > Magnoliopsida > Poales > Poaceae > Triticum > Triticum dicoccoides. Next base: position 205,104,632 of record NC_041384.1, on the reverse strand, counting down.
TATCATGGCACTATGGTCAGCACAAATCATTCACCCTTTCTAGATATACACAAGGTCATTGCATACCTTGCTTGTCTTCTAGCGGTTTTTTTACATGGCCGAGCTCTTCCTCGGCCCGCTCCAGACTCTGCTTCAGTCCAGAGACCTCAACAGCATGAGATGTTGCGGCCAACAATGATGCCTGCTTATTCACATAAGACATCTTTAGTTAGTCTCCTGCAAAAAATTACTTGATCCTCTATCCGGATTTTCTTTCTGAACACCTGAAAAGTCTCAGGGGCTACTATCTACACTATGACATTCTTTTTATGCAATTGCGTCGCTTACCACAAAGCCTGTTAGAAGGCTTGTGAAGGCTTCGGTCAGTCCGCTCTTGGCGGACTGAATCCTCTCAACCACTGTACCCCTAAGGTACGGTGTTCCTCCACAATGGAAGCACTTCACAGCGCTTCCATTAGAGCATCCGGTGCCTCTGGATGGACAGAGGTCACTGGTGGAATTGGTGCACCTCCTTCCTTTGAAGGAGGCTGCCTGCCGGATACGGAGCCGTATAGGTCTCCGGGATCGTATTCGGCTGGGGGCCGATTGGAGATGCCCACCATCATCAGTATCCATGGGGATCTGCTCCCCCATGTGTCCGGCGGCCGAGGTGTTATCCTCTGGCGCCACCATAACGGTCTCCTGTGCCTCCCCTTGAGCCGGGAGTGTCCTTCAGGACAGCACTTCAGCGTCTTCCATAGTCTTGGGAGAGGAGGCCACCGGAAGGGACCCGCTGTCCATCGCCTTCGGATCCAGCAAGTTTCCCATAGATGAGGACCGCTTGAGGTCGGAATGAGCCAGACTGCAAGTGCATGATTCAAACATGTTAAAACTATGAAGTAAAGAAGTTGGATAGTTGTGTGCGTATTTGAGTACTTACGACTCAGCCAAGGGCTTATCCCTCGGTCGCCACTCTGAGCTGCTGTTAACGTCCCACGCGGGGTTGTCCGCGGCGACGGCCTTCCCCTTCTTGGACGCCTCTTCCTCCAGATGCGTGGAGGCCGCCCTTTTCTTCCTTCCCCCCTCAGGGGGAGAATCACTTTCCTCCTCTTCCTCATCGTCGGTGGCGGGAGGGGAGTGGGTGTCGGCGTCTTCAGACGTCACATCCAAAGTGCCCTTACAGCAGAGACCACCCCTAGTCCCCTTGGCCATCTTCTTCGGTGCTTGATAGGGCGTCGAAACCAGCATCTTCGTCAGAAGCGGGATAGCTGGTTCTTCGGGCAGCGAAACCGGACACTGAATCTGCTCTGCCTCCTTTGTCTAGCCCTGAAAAAATAAATAGGGAAGTTTAGACATCTTCGTTGAGTGTGCAAGTAAAGGGTACACTTTGAAATACGGAAAACTTACCGCACTTGCAGGATGGGCCAAGTCATGCCCGCGGTCTTCGGCCGTCGCCGGCCATGTCTCATTTGCCTTGAAGAGCACCTTCCAGATGTCTTCGTGCGTAGTATCGAAGAACTATTGAAAGGTCTGGTGCTTGGCCGGATCGAACTCCCACAAGTGACAAGTCCGGCTTTGGCATGGCAGGATCCGACGAGCGAGCATCACCTGGATCACATTGACAAGCTTGATGTTCTTGTCCACCATGCGCTTGATGCGCGTCTGGAGTGCAGTCAGCTCGTCCGACGAAGACCAGTCTAGGCCCTTCTCTAGCCAGGAGGTGAGCCGCATCGGGGCGCTGGACTGGAATTCGGGAGCCGCGGCCCAGGTGGCGGTGCGAGGCTCTGTGACGTAGAACCATTGTTGTTGCCACCCCTTGACGGTCTCCATGAAGGTACCTTTGGGCCATGTGACATTGGGCAACTTGCTCACCATGGCGCCTCCGCACTCTACATGTTGGCCATCCACCACCTTGGGCTTCACGTTGAAGATCTTCAACCACAGTCCAAAGTGGGGTGGGATACGAAGGAAGGCCTTGCACACGACAATAAATGCCGAGATATTGAGGAAGGAGTTGGGGGCCAGATCGTGGAAGTCCAGCCCATAGTAGAACATGAGCCCGCAAACGAATGGGTGGAGAGGAAATCCCAACCCACAGACGAAATGGGGGATGAACACGACCCTCTCATGGGGCTCTGGGGTGGGGACGATCTGCCCCTTGGCCGAAAGCCGGTGGGCGATTTCCTTGGCTAGGTACCCGGCCTCCTGAAGCTTGGTGATGTCCTTCTCCTTGATGGAGGAAACCATCCACTTGCCTTGCGTTCTAGATCTGGACATGGCCGGAGTGCTTCTTGGAGGCGGAAAGGATGGAAGTTTGGGCGCCGGAGCTCAAGAATGGATGGGCAGAGAGGAAGAGGGCATGGGTGAAAAAGGTGAATCCTTATCGCTTTATAAAGGCAGTGAATATCAAGCGCCTCTATAATGCCCTCAATACGGCTATATCTCCCACGTGTCGAAGCACGACTTAGAGGCATAACCGCATTGAAAGCAATGTCGCAAGTGAGGTAATCTTCACACAACCCATGTAATACATAAGGGAAAGAGATACATAGTTGGCTTACAATCGCCACTTCACACAATACATGAATATAACATTACGGCATCCAGATACAATCAAGGTCCGACTACGGAACCAAAATAAAGAAGACTACCCCTAATCCTACAGATCCCCGATCGCCCCGACTGGGCTCCACTACTGATCAACTGGAAATGAAACAAGACTACAATCAAGATCTTCATAGAGCTCCTCCTTGAGCTCGGTTGCGTCACCTGCACGGTCTCATCGGCACCTGCAAACTGGTTTTGGAAGTAATCTGTGAGTCACGGGGACTCAGCAATCTCACACCCTCGCAATCAAGACTATTTAAGATTATGGGTAGGGAAAAGGTATGAGGTGGAGCTGCAGCAAGCACTAGCATACATGGTGGCTAACATACGCAAATAAGAGCGAGAAGAGAAGGCAAGGCACGGTCGTGAACTAGAAATGATCAAGAAGTGATCCTAGAACAACCTACATTCAAGCATAACTCGAACACCGTGTTCACTTCCCGGGCTCCGCCGGAAAGAGACCATCACGGCTACACACGCGGTTGATGCATTTTAATTGAGATTAAGTTTCAGGTTTTCTACAACTGGACATTAACAAATTCCCATCTGCCCATAACCGCTGGCACGGCTTTTGAAAGTTCAAAACCCTGCAGGGGTGTCCCGACTTAGCCCATCACAAGCTATCACGGTCAACGAAGGATATTCCTTCTCCCAATAATACCCGATCAGACTCAGAATCCCGGTTACAAGACATTTCGACAATGGTAAAACAAGACCAGCAAGACCACCCGCTGTGCCGACAAATCCCGACAGGAGCTGCACATATCTCGTTCTCAGGGCACACCGGATAAGCTAAACGTACAGGAGCCGACGTAACCCAAGTTGCCAAGGGATGGCCCTGCACGGTGCTCTAGTTTGGACCAACACTCAGAGCAGCACTGGCCCGGGGGTTTAAATAAAGATGACCCTTGAGTCTGAAGAACCCAAGGGAAAGAAAAGGCTAGGTGGCAAATGGTAAAACCAATGTTGGGCCTTGCTGGAGGAGTTTTATTCAAGGAGAACTGTCAAGGGGTTCCCATTATAACCCAACCGCGTGAGGAACGCAAAATCAAGGCACATAACATCGGTATGATGGAAACTAGGGCGGCAAGAGTGGAACAAAACACAACGGCATAAGGCCGAGCCTTCCACCCTTTACCAAGTATATAGATGCATTAATTAAATAAGAGATATTATGATATCCCAACAAATATCCATGTTCCAACAAGGAACAACTCCAATCTTCACCTGCAACTAACAACGCTATAAGAGGGGCTAAGCGAAGCGGTAACATAGCCAAACAACGGTTTGCTAGGACAAGGTGGGTTAGAGGCTTGGCTTAACAATGTGGGAGGCATGATAAAGCAAGTGGTAGGTATCGTAGCATAGGCATAGCAAAAGAGCGAGTAACTAGCAAGCAAAGATAGAAGTGATTTTGAGGGTATGGTCATCTTGCCTGAAATCCCGCAAGGAAGAAGAACGAGTCCATGAAGAAGATAAACGGATGTAGTCGAACGAATCCTCACAACAAGACGTTATCGGAACCAACCCGAAGAAGCAACACCGGAAATAAGCAAACAATCATGGTAAACAACCATCACATAATCATGCCATGATGCACAATCAAGTATGATGCATGTCCGGTTTAATGAGGCATGGCATGGCAAAGTGCACAAACAAACCTACAAATTAAGTGGAGCTCAATATGCAACAAGTTGCATATTGACGGAACACCACATTCACGTTATTTAGTTCGATCTCGTTTATGTACTCAACAATATTAAATGTTGTTTAGTATGGCAAGGGGTGAAGCAAAGTAAAACTACCTATCTAGGCAAGTTTAAATGAGGCCGGAACAACAAAACAACAAGTCTGGAAACTCCTCATGTGCATATTTTACGTTTGGTACTGGTCTGCCCTAAAGACAATTTTAGAGTTGTTAAACATGCAAAGCAAGTACACCATGTTAAACTAGGCAAAATTCTAACCCATTTACATATAAAGATTATTAAATTTGGAGCTACGGTTAAATAGTTATGAATTAAATCATTTTAGCATGGCAATAGGCAAATTAAAGCAAACATCATTTTAAGCATTTTAAACATGCATGAAAGTTGCAAATTATTAAACTAGACAAAATTCTAAGAAAGTGTCATATATAAATCATTTTAATCCGATGCACGGTTTATGAGTTATTATATGCATAATCTAGAGGGACTTTTCTGTAAAACTGCCAAACACTGGATAAATAGAAAATTCGACCCGAGGAAAAAATTACTACATGGGCTGAATCCTGTTGGCCCAACAGGAAGAGGGGATCTGGAGAGGCTGCTCACATCAGGCCTTGGCCCGGCTGGTGGAGAGGGGAGGCCGGCAGGGCGCTGGCAGGCCGGCCCACTCGGGTACTGTGTCGGTCGTGCCCCTGCCGATCCCACTGGATCGAGGCACGGACGAGCACGGTCAACGGAGGCGTTCTCCTCGCTCGTTCATGAAGCAAAGGACACAAGGGGACGGCGGCAAAGCAGCAGCGGAGGGCAGCGGAATCCGTCGGATCTGGGCGCGGGGATGGAGCTCCGGTGGACTTGGGCGGCGACGAGGTGCTGCAGTTATTCCTGGCGCTCCACGGGAAGACGCAGCGAGGAACTTGGCGGAGCGGCACGCCAGTGTGGGGCTTCATGCGAGGGTGGAGCTGCTCCTGCGAGGCACAAGGAGGAGAAGCAGAGGAGGCCGCGGGCTCCTGGAGGTCTGCTGATGGGCTCCGACGATGAGCTGTCGGTGGTGGCGCGGGGTGGTTGAGGAGGCCGACGAGCTTGCTCCGGGATGAGACGGCCATGGCGGGCAAGCTCCTGTTATCCCTGAAGAAAGAGAGAGAGACCACGGGGTGAGGAAGGGAGAAGAAGCAGGGGAAGAAGGAAAAGAGAAGGAGAGGCAGGGTGCGGTGCGGGGACGGCCTGGTCCTGGTGCTCGTCTCCGGCGACGAGGAGAAGCACGAGGTGCTCGGGCGCCTAGAGCACACGATCGAGCAGGGAGGTGATGCGGCTGGCTGATGGTTGGATGGATGGATCGGGAAGGCAAGGGAGGCCCTAATTCGAGCGACCGGGAAAACAAGGTGGATGAGGGGATCAGGGAGGATCCCGATGTGGGATTTGGAAAGTGGCGGCGCGAGGGGGAAGGATGAGACAGCCGTCCTTGATTTTAGGGTTAGACTAGTACATACATAGCATGTGGATATTTGGGTAGGGGCTACCTCGTCCCTCCAATCGTAATCGGGCGGTCGAGAAAAATATGTTAGGAAGTCCAAATGAGAAAACGGAGACGTTTTGTAGATGTTTGGGGATGATCTGGATCCAACGGTGAGGACTGCCGGGTCGGGTCCGGGGAAGTTTCGGACGCGCACGAGAGATCTATGCACGGCGCAAAGAGGGGTAGGCTGGGCCTAGGTGGACTGTGGAGAGCGGGTTGGTCTGAGAGAAGAGGGGAGAGACGCAGCCTGGCACGATTTCCGGAGACCGAAAACGTCCGACATTAGACCGGCTATAATGCATCTATAGTTTAATGGTTGGGCTATCGAACGAATTCCGAATGCGATCAAGCTTGGCAGGCGGTCTACCTACACTATAATAAGACCGCACGCCAACTTTCAACCCATTCCGAGAACATTATCCGGCCACTTATAAAAATAATATTTCGGAGGTGCCGCAGGCACGTGCAACTGTGTCTGGGCTCAGAACGGACAACGGAAGGAACGTGGAGACCGGGACGGATGCAAGTTTTGAAAACATGATGATGCAATGCACATGATGACATGATATGAAAAACATGACACGCAAGAAAATGACATGGCAACGACAGCGAATAACTGGAAGACACCTGGCACATCGGTTTCGGGGCGTTACAACACTCCACCACTACAAGAGGATCTCGTCCCGAGATCTAGAATGGCACCGGAGGGGAAAACGGAAGGAAAAGAGAAGAGGTAAAACTAAGTTGCTTCATTGACAAACCTGTGAAACCAAAGAACCTTGAAAAAGGTTAAGCCAATTGAAAGAAAGAAAGCAACGGCGATGAATGAAGTTGAGAGCACTCCGTTAAGAAAGAGGAATAAGAAAGAACCGATTCGGGTAGCAATCCGGTTGAAAAAAAAAGATGAAAGACTTGATAAGATGAAAGAACTTGAGCAGAGAACACAATACTCCAGTTAAATGGATAAACCAAGAAAAGAACACGATCCTGACAAAAACAAGAAGATGGGTTGAAGAGAGCAACATCACAATGCCTCTGGAACAAAAGTAAGAATGGAATGGAAGTAACAAAGAAGAAAACAACATCTTCTACGTCGAATGAATTTGAAAGCGTCCGTTGAAAGAAGGATTGAATGGAGTTGTTGAAAATTAAACAACAAAAGAATAAGGTCGTTGTGGGCTTATGTAAAAACATCTCAAAACTATGAGGTGAAATTATGCCACTCACGGAAAAAGATTGGATTGATATCAAGGGGAGACGAGAAACTTATTTCACCGGGAGGGTAAATGAAGAAATTGGGTCATTTATACGCACCACAAATAACAACAATCCTTAGGGAAAGGTTTAGGTGAAATATAACCCAAGATAACTCCAACGAAGAGGTTGATGGATTTAAAATATCTCATTCTTAACAACATGTGAATCATGAAGCATGAACTCAAATTATCAAGAATGACATAACACCACCTCAAAATATAAGGGAGAAACAATTGCACTCCGGATTACAAGATGAAGAATGCTTGAGCTTGTCTTAAAAGAATCTCGACGAACACTTCGAGAAAGAATTAAATCCTTTATGAACCATCATGTAGAGCCTCCATGAAGAACTCCGATAACCAAAAGAATGATCAAACAAAAGGAAAGAGAATTTGAAAACACAAGGTGAATCCTTGCGATGATTTAAATGGAGCTTCGTGGCGAGATAATGTGGAAAAACTAGGAACTCTGGAAAATAAATATGACCAAATGAAATCTAGAATTTTGATGAACCTCCGGAATAAGGAATTAATCACTTGGGTGAAACAAGAATAAGGATTACGTTAAGCGTATCCTTCACCAATTCAGATTGATGACAAGCAACGGATTCGGCACACTACTTATTCTCATAGAATGGATTAAGAGAGATATAGCGCAAACTTGAGAAAAGACTTCAACGATCCACTGGTAGAATTTGGAAGGCATGAATGAATAAATTGATATGATAAATGAAGGAAGAAGAATCTTGGAAGAACCATTGTAAGAATTGAAATGACCAAAGAAAAGATAAAGGAACACCGGGAAAAAAATTAGCAAATGAAATAAGATGCTTGCTCGGATTTGGTTACATGAGAACGAAGAGATCATGAATTGATTAGAAGATATTTGCACGGTACACCGGTAAGATTTGGAGAACGAGAGCTGAAAGCTAGAATGTAAAAATCTTTTGAAATGATGGGCTTCGGAGAAAACAAACTGAAATACTCTTGAGATGCTCCGGATGGGTGAAAATAATTCTCACAATCAAAACAATTATGAGAGGATGGCCTCGAACTAGAACCACGAATCTCTGAGAGAACAGATAAGATATGGAGGTAAAACTCTTCTTCGGTCTTCAAATGTTGAGAATGACGACGAGAAACACCACCAAGAATTATTGAGGCACACCAGAATGAAGAATGGAAAGGTTGAGCCAACGATGAAAAGAATTTGAAAGATCTTGGAGAAATACATATGACTGATGATGAATCATTCTTACGTCAAACTTTGAAAAGAATTTAGGATAGCTCCGGGAAAATTAGAAGAGTCGGGTAAGATCCTGGAAAAAGACCTGTGGGTTAGGGCCCACTGAAAAGATACACCGTTGAACAATTTTGAAGAGAGATTGCACCGGTTGATTTAAATGGCTTGAATTAGATAACAACCTCAAAATAGGTTGAACGGATCTTGAATGACAAGACGAGCCTTTTGATATATCTTCAGCACTCCAGAACAAATGAATAGCGAGAGGTGAACGATTAAGAATTGCACCGGCATAAGAAAACATTGAAATGAGGAAAAGGCGTGTGATCAACACAGAAGGTTTAAATTGAATCCAGCAGAGAAGAAAGAGAACGAATAATGATGAACTTGTAGAGCATCTTCATAAGAAACACCGGATAAGAACATTGAAAAAAAAATAATGGAGAGACTTCCCATCAATAAAAGGATACTTGAATAAGAAATCTGAGTCCTCGAAGAAAAAGGGTGGGTGGGCGGGAAAACCAAGACAATTTGAGACGAATGAAACAAACACCGTTGAGCATGCTTGAGTTGATCTTGCGGATGTTGAAAATGATCGGATCCACTAGAAGAGAAAACACACCGGTTGAAAAGGATTGACATGAAAATCTCGATTATCATGAAGGATTGGTAATCACATAGAAATATGAGAACACCATTTGGGGAAGGTATGGAATCAACACTTGACATTGAAGCAACTCGAAAACCACAACTCAAAACAAAACAAAGGATTGGCTTGCAGAATAAGCCGGAACAAACATATGATAGAGATTTCGTCCAAAGTTTTCGTGGTGGGGCCTACACGGGCTCGATCGTACAGCACCATCATGTACAAGGCAGTGCACATGACATACGAAGCGTCCCCGAGTCAGCATAGCGAGACCACTGTAAAACCAACCGTGAATAGGCGGACCACTAGACGTCGAACCCCAATTTCATATCATACATCTGTCGGAAAGATTTCCTAAGAGCTACTTGAATTCCCACTTATAAACTCCCGAAACTTTCCGGTTATGCAATCAGGTGTTGGGGATACAGGGGAAGCATAATATCTCACCCAAACTAACAAATCCTACATCCAGCTATATCCATCCTTCAACACATAACCAAGAAACCTTCGAAAATCATTTACCTCAACCTTCGAAAAGCATCCGTTATACGAGTTATGGCAATACTCCCAAACTCCCGCCCCAGTACTGGGTGGCGTCGAGGTTATCTCACCAACAACTGCATAAAAAGAGATTTTCGATGTCGGCGAAACTCAGGTATTCCAGAACTGCAACGATAAAATTGTGACGACAACACCTCGGAGCTCAACTCCCCGGGACACTGCCACAACCCCTAAATGTCAGGAGGCACCAAGAACAATGTTCCCATCACAAAACCATCGGAACGATTCCAAGATACCCGTGTGATCCTAAAAAAATTAGTGAAATTTGAGAAGAGAAGAGTCAAAACTCTACGTCAGGATGCCTCAACAGAGCGACGAAGGGACTGAGGAGTAAAAAGAATCCTACTCTCTGATATATATAATCCTATAAGACTCAAAACATTTTTCTAGACTCAACAACGCCAGTGATTCGATCAAGCAGGGGGCTCCTAAGTCGGGGAAGGCTCTGATTACCAACTTATAACACCCTCGATGCGGCTATATCTCCCACGTGTTGAAGCACAACTTAGAGGCATAACCGCATTGAAAGCAATGTCGCAAGTGAGATAATATTCACACAACCCATGTAGTACATAAGGGAAAGAGATACATAGTTGGCTTAGAATCGCCACTTCACACAATACATGAATATAACATTACAGCATCCAGATACAATCAAGGTCCGACTACGGAACCAAAATAAAGAAGACTACCCCTAATGCTACAGATCCCCGATCGCCCCGACTGGGCTCCACTACTGATCAACTGGAAATGAAACAAGACTACGATCAAGATCTTCATCGAGCTCCTCCTTGAGATCGGTTGCGTCACCTGCACGGTCTCACCGGCACCTGCAAAATGGTTTTGGAAGTAATCTGTGAGTCACGGGGACTCAGCAATCTCACACCCTCGCGATCAAGACTATTTAAGCTTATGGGTAGGGAAAAGGTATGAGGTGGAGCTGCAGCAAGCACTAGCATATATGGTGGCTAACATACGCAAATAAGAGCAAGAAGAGAAGGCAAGGCACGGTCGTGAACTAGAAGTGATCAAGAAGTGATCCTAGAACAACCTACGTTCAAGCATAACTCCAACACCGTGTTCACTTCCCGGGATCCGCCGGAAAGAGACCATCACGGCTACACAGCGGTTGATGCATTTTAATTAAGATTAAGTTTCAGGTTTTCTACAATCGGACATTAACAAATTCCCATATGCCCATAACCGCGGGCACGGCTTTCGAAAGTTCAAAAACCTGCAGGGGTGTCCCAACTTAGCCCATCACAAGCTCTCACGGTCAACGAAGGATATTCCTTCTCCCAATAAGACCCGATCAGACTCAGAATCCCGGTTACAAGACATTTCGACAATGGTAAAACAAGACCAGCAAGACCACCTGTTGTGCCGACAAATCCTGATTGGAGCTGCACATATCTCGTTCTCAGGGCACACCGGATAAGCTAAACGTACAGGAGCCAACGTAACCCAATTTGCCAAGGGATGGCCCTGCACGGTTCTCTAGTTTGGACCAACACTCAGAGGAGCACTGGCCCGGGGGTTTAAATAAAGATGACCCTTGAGTCTGCAGAACCCAAGGGAAAGAAAAGGCTAGGTGGTAAATGGTAAAACCAATGTTGGGCCTTGCTGGAGGAGTTTTATTCAAGGCAAACTGTCAAGGGGTTCCCATTATAACCCAACCGCGTAAGGAACGGAAAATCAAGGAACATAACACCAGTATGACGGAAACTAGGGCGGCAAGAGTGGAACAAAACACCAGGCATAAGGCCGAGCCATCCACCCTTTTCCAAGTATATAGATGCATTAATTAAATAAGAGATGTTATGATATCCCAACAAATATCCATGTTCCAACAAGGAACAACTCCAATCCTCACCTGCAACTATCAACGCTATAAGAGGGGCTGAGCGAAGCAGTAACATAGCCAAACAACGGTTTGGTAGGACAAGGTGGGTTAGAGGCTTGGCTTAGCAATGTGGGAGGCATGATAAAGCAAGTGGTAGGTATCGTATCATAGGCATAGCAAAAGAGCGAGCAACTAGCAAGCAAAGATAGAAGTGATTTCGAGGGTATGGTCATCTTGCCTGAAATCCCGCAAGGAAGAAGAACGGGTCCATGAAGAAGATAAACGGACGTAGTCGAACGAATCCTCACAACACGATGTTATCGAAACCAACATGAATAAGCAACACCGGAAAGAAGCAAACAATCATGGTAAACAACAATCACATAATCATGGCATGATGCACAATCAAGTATGATGCATGCCCGGTTTAATGACGCATGGCATGGCAAAGTGCACAAACAAACTTACAAATTAAGTGGAGCTCAATATGCAACAAGTTGCATATTGACGGAACACCACATTAACGTTATTTAGTTCGATCTCGTTTATGTACTCAACAATATTAAATGTTGTTTAGCATGAAAAGGGGTGAAGCAAAGTAAAACTACCTATCTAGGCAAGTTTAAATGAGGCCAGAACAACAAAACAACAAGTCCGGAAACTCCTCATGTGCATATTTTAGGTTTGGTACTGGTCTGCCCTAAACACAAATTTAGAATTGTTAAACATGCAAAGCAAGTACACCATGTTAAACTAGGCAAAATTCTACCCCATTTACATATAAAGATTATTAAATTTGGAGCTACGGTTAAATAGTTATGAATTAAATCATTTTAGCATGGCAATAGGCAAATTAAAGAAAACATCATTTTAAGCATTTTAAACATGCATGAAAGTTGCAAATTACTAAACTAGACAAAATACTAAGCAAGTTTCATATATAAATCATTTTAATCCGATGCACGGTTTATGAGTTATTATATGCATGATCTAGAGGGGCTTTTCTATAAAACTGCCAAACACTGGATAAATAGAAAATTCGACCCGAGGAAAAAAACACTACATGGGCCGAATCGTGTTGGCCCAACAAGAAGAGGGGATCTGGAGAGGCTTCTCACATCGAGCCTTGGCCCAGCTGGTGGAGAGGGGAGGCCGGCAGGGCGCTGGCAGGCCGGCCCACTCGGGTACTGGATCGGTCGTGCCCCTACCGATCCCACTGGATCGAGGCAAGGACGAGCACGGTCAACGGAGGAGTTCTCCTCGCTCGTTCGTGAAGCAGAGTATGCAGGGGGACGGCGGCAAAGCAGCAGCGGAGGGCGGCGGAATCCGGCGGATCTGGGCGCGGGGATGGAGCTCCGATGGACTTGGGCAGCGACGAGGTGTTGCAGTTATTCCTGGCGCTCCACAGGAAGACGCATCGAGGAACTTGGCGGAGCGGCACGCCGGTGTGGAGCTTCAGCCGAGGGATGAGCTGCTCCCGCGAGGCACAAGGAGGAGAAGCAGAGGAGGCCGCGGGCTCCTGGAGGTCTGCTAATGGGTCTCCGATGACGAGCTGCCAGTGGTGGCGCAGGGTGGTTGAGGAGGCCGACGAGCTTGCTTTGGGATGAGACGGCCATGGCGGGCAAGCTCCTGTTCTCCCTGAAGAAAGAGAGAGAGACCACAGGGTGAGGAACGGAGAAGAAGCAGGGGAAGAAGGAAAAGAGAAGGAGAGGCAGGGTGCGGTGCGGGGACGGCCTGGTCCTGGTGCTCGTCTGTGGCGATGAGGAGAAGCACGAGGTGCTCGGGCGCCTCGAGCACACGATCGAGCAGGGAGGCGCTGCGGCTGGCTGATGGTTGGATGGATGGATGGATCGGGAAGGCAGGGGAGGCCCTGATTCGAGCGACGGGGAAAACAAGGTGGACGAGGGGATCAGGGAGGATCCCGACGTGGGATTTGGAAAGTGGTGGCGCGAGGGGGAAGGATGGGACAGCCCTCCTTGATTTTAGGGTTAGACTAGTACATATATAGCATGTGGATATTTGGGTAGGGGCTACCTCGTCCCTCCAATCGTAATCGGGCGGTCGAGAAAAATATGTTAGGAAGTCCAAATGAGAAAACGGAGATATTTTGGAGATGTTTGGGGATGATCCGGATCCAACGGTGATGACTGCCTGGGTCGGGTCCGGGGAAGTTTCGGAAGCGCACGAGAGATCTATGCATGGCCCAAAGGGGGGTAGGCTGGGCCTAGGTGGACTGTGGAGAGCGGGTTGGTCTGAGAGAAGAGGGAAGAGATGCAGCCCGACATGATTTCCGGAGACCGTAAACGTCCGACGTTAGACTTGCTATAATGCCGCTATAGTTTAACGGTTGGGCTATCGAACACACTCCGAATGCGATGAAGCTTGGCAGGCGGTCTACCTACACTATAATAAGACCGCATGCCAACTTTCAACCCATTCTGAGAACATTACCCAACCACTTATAAAAAAATATTTCGGAGGTGTCGCGGGCGCGTTCAAGTGTGTCTAGGCTCAGAACAGACAACGGAAGGAACGAGGAGACCGGGACGGATCCAAGTTTTGAAAACATGATGATGCAATGCACATGATGACATGATATGAAAAACATGACACGCAAGCAAATGACATGGCAACGATGGCGAATAGCTGGAAGACACCTGGAACATCGGTCCCGGGGGGTTACAGCCTCCTCACTCGCCTTAAAACTCGCCTATTCCCCAAGGGTCATGCAGACGGCGCGGTTGGATTACCCACGCCCGTATTGATCAGAATCCCGTAATAAGGGGACACGATCTCTGCTTTGACAAAACGTGCCAATAAAACTGCATCTTGAAACATGGAGCGGGAGGCTAAAGACAGTTCAAAATAATGACTGGGCTATGACATGATGTCACGCTACAAAAGTTGTCAGTGGATCGGACTCATAAAATATTATACTCTCTGCCGATATATGTGGTGTTTATTTTACAGAGTCGGACACGTTCTCTGTGTTCGAAAGCTGTTTTGGAGTATTCGGAGGAGGAACCCGCCTTGCAATGCCGAAGACAATCTGCATGCCGGACACCTCGTGATTGAAGCCTGGTTCAGGGGCTACTAAGGGAGTTCTGGATTAAGGGGTCAGTCGGTGTCAAAACCAGCGGATCTCGGGTAGGGGGTCCCTAACTGTGCGTCTAGGCCGGATGGTAACAGGAGGCAGGGGACACGATGTTTTACCCAGGTTTGGGCCCTCTTGATGGAGGTAAAACCCTACGTCCTGCTTGATTAATAGTGATGATATGGGTAGTACAAGAGTTGATCTACCACGAGATCAGAGAGGCTAAACCCTAGAAGCTAGCCTATGGTATGATTGTATGTTGTGATTGTTGTTGTCCTATGGACTAAAACCCTTCGGTTTATATAGACACCGGAGAGGGTTAGGGTTACACAAGGTTGGTTACAAAGGAGGAGATATCCATATCCGTGTTGCCTAGATTGCCTTCCACGCCAAGTAGAGTCCCATCCGGACACGAGACGAAGTCTTTAATCTTGTATCTTCATAGTATAATAGTCCGGCCAAAGGATATAGTCCGGCTGTCCGGAGACGCCCTAATCCAGGACTCCCTCAGTAGCCCCTCAACCAGGCTTCAATGACGATGAGTCCGGTGCGCAGTATTGTCTTCGGCATTGCAAGGCGGGTTCCTCCTCCGAATACATCACAGAAGAATTTGAATACGAGGGTAGTGTTCGACCCTGCAAAATAAGTTCCACATACTGCCGTAGAGAGAATAATATTTTCGCATATCTAATTTGCTGGCTTGTTTTGGCAGCATGACGTTATGTCATGGTCCGGTGATTATTCGAACCTTTTTTCTTCAACCAGCTCCACACATAACGCGAGGCGGTTTCTTGACACGTCTTGTCAAAGCAGAGATCGTGTTCCCCCAATTACGGGATTCTCATTAATGCGGTCGTGGGTAACCCAACCGTGTCCAGGACTCCTATATTATAGGTAAGTCCTAAACGGCTACGGAGAGGACGCTTGATATTCACCCTCTTTATAAAGGAACAAGGTTTTCGCTTTTTCCCTCTCGTGCTCAATCGAACACTTCCCCCGCCTCGAGTTCCAACACCCAAAGCCCAGGTTAGGTGCTCCGGATCTTCAATCATGTCCGGATCCAGCCTTTAAGGCCGATGGATGCCCTCCTACGTGATGGAAGAGGACATCAAGAAGTTGAGGGAGGCCAGATACCTGACCGCCGAGGTTTCGCATCGGCTTCCAGCTCGAGGGCAGGTCGTCCCTACTCCCGAACCCAACGAGAACGTCGTGTTCATCTCCCACTTCCTTCGAGGCCTAGGCCTCACTCTGGATCCCTTCGTCAGGGGTTTGATGTTCTATTACGGGCTAGATTTCCACGATCTAGCTCCGGACTCCTTTCTCCACATCTCGTCATTTATTGTCATGTGTGAGGCCTTCCTCCGCATTACCCCTCACTTCGGCCTGTGGCTCAAGACCTTTGAAGTGAAGCCGAAGATGATCGAGGGGCAACATGCAGCGTGTGGAGGTGCATCAATAGGAAAGATGGTAGGAGCTCCATGGCCGAAAGGTTCCTTTCCAGAGGTGTCCGAATTGTGGCAACGGGAGTGGTTTTACGTCACAGCTCCCAGAAGTGCCAAGTGGGCGACTGCCCTCACTTTCCGCTTGGGCCCCCCACCACGACTAATGTCATGGATTAGCAGAGGTCTGAGCTAGGGGTCCAGCCAAGGACGTGCCTATACTGCAAAGCCGCATTCGAGATCTCTTCGAGGGAGATTTCAATTTGTTCGTGGTAATGCATGTTATGCTGGTTCGTCTAGTCCAGCCTTGCAAACATCGGCCCCTTCTCTTGTGGGAGTTCAACCTAGAAGGACCGCGTGCCATTCAAAGTTTCCTCGGCCTGACGCACAAGGAGATGTACAAGTTACTCTTCGGACCTCAAATAGAGTGTCCGGATACTACCGAGGACGTGGGCCTGAGCAGTAACCGCGCCGCCGAACAAGTAAGAAATCCTGTAGCCAAACACATCGCCTTTTATTCACCATAAAGTTATTTCTGAGAGATCGCTCTTTGACCAGGACTGGCTAACACAGGCGAAGATGATTCGGTGTTTGGCCCCCCTCCCTAAGGGTTTGGAAAATCCGGTATTGGAAAAGATGATCGAGCTCGCACCTTGCCCGGAGCCCTCGAAGGAAGATACAGGGGGGAATAATATGGGCGGAAGCGGGCCCCCATCGCTGCCAGTTCCAACTGAGGGAACGAGCGCCTCCTTAAAGGAGGATAACTGGGGGAGGAAGAGGACTGCTTCCGAGGATCCGAAAGCCGAGGCCTCCAAACGAGAGAAGAAGTCTCCAACAGAGGGTCCTGCCTCGGCGGGTGCTCTTGCCGCACAAAGTCCACGGGGGGGTCAGCCCTCCAACGAGTCGTAAGTGATCCAAAAAATACTTTAATAGTGAAGGTATACTATCTTTCTTCTGAGAAAATAACCGCCGCATATATCTTGCAGTTCGGGTCTTAGCCCTTCTCAGCTGAGCTTGTCTTTGGGGGATCTTCTTCCAGAGATGATGGAGAGTGAAACGCCTCCCCCGAACTCCTCCGCTCAAGAAGCGGGCGACCCCAAAGTGTCGTTGTGGAGGGCCTTTCTGGATCTGGTGAGGCCAGAAGATAATCCCATAGACCCCCGAAGTCCCCAGCGTCCGGCTCCTGAAGAGAGCAAACAAAAGAGTCCGGCACCGTCTGGTATGCGGTCAGACGTTCTGAGGGAGCTGTTGGGGCGAGCGGCCATCTCAGAAGAACACCGTACGCTGATGGGTACGGTGATGGAAAGAATTTCGTCCGCCTAAAGCGGATTACATGAAGCCTATATGAGTCTACTGACAGGCTTTGAGGTACGTGAAATAATATGTGATAGTACCGCACATGTTAGGTGTGCCCTGTGTAGATAGTAGCCCCTGAGACTCTGGTTGTCCTCAAGAATGGCGGCGAACAGAGGATCATAGTCCCAGGCAATAACCAGACTGCCTTTATGTGCAGGTGGTGGAAGCTCCGGTGGCTAGCCGGACTAGTGAGTTTGCCGAATTAAAACGGCAACTGGATGCGGAGGATGCCGACATCAAGCTTGTTAACAAGCGGCTTGATGAATCACAGGGTAAGTAATGTTTTCTGGTGAATGTCACACAATAAGAGCAGCATGATGCCAGTATCTTTAATATGTTGTGCTGCAGACGGAGCTGCCACCATGGAGACCCTTCGGGCGGAACTCGCCCGAACCAAGGAATAAGAGAGGGTTAGTAACACGGCTGCTTTGAAGGCGGCCGAAGAGTTAAGAGCCGAGAAGGCTGCCCATTGCAAAAGCAAAGAAAATATGGCCAAGATGGCCGCAGAATTAAAAGGCACTACCGACCGTTGCGAGTTCCTTGAAGAAGAGAACCGAGTGAAGGCAGCGGACCTTGAGAAGGCCACTATGGCGACCAAAGACAGTCGCTCTGCTATGAGGGCGAAGAAGGAGGAGTTGCGCGAAGCCGGGGATATTGCGGCTGGGAAGCCCTTTCTGCTGCGGAGGAAGTTCGGAGATCCGCGGTATGCCCCTCTGGATCGGCTGTGGAGTTCGGCAGACGCATATATGGACTTGGCGGCGAGCGCCGTCGATGCGGTCGAATACTTCCAAGATCAATCAGATCATGAAGTGGACAAGCTATTCTGGTCGCAATTCAACATTCCAGAGCGTCTGCTTCCCTTTACTGATCAGCTAGCCGAATGGGCCAAACTTAATAGGTTGTCCGGACTCGCCATGAGGTCTGTTGTAGATCATTTGTGGCCGGAGAAGCCGAAGCTGAACAGTTATTTCAGCTTAGTGCAGCAGTTCCTTGGTGCGGTGCCGCGCATCAACAATGAAGAGGTCGGCGTGCATAGAAGCCTCGCGGATGGCCTTTCCCCGTGTCAAGGCATACTGGGCGGAGATGGATACTACCACTGTTGTGGCGCAAGGCTCGGCCATAGCCTGAGTAGCTGCCGAGCACTATTTTGAAGAAGTTCTTGAGGGTGCTCGTTTGATAGAGTCCCAGTGCTCAAAGAATATTATGTTTGAATGACATGTATTCCCATTATAAACACAATGTTTTTATGAAATATAATAAGGCTGTATTTATACTTTTGCCGGAAAGTAATGTGATGCCTCCTGTGCGGTCGTTTGAGTATATATGTATATAACCTGAAGATTGCAGTCGTCGGCTTCAACCCCCACACAAATAATGTGGAGGTGCTCGCAAAAACGTGTGTTCACACTTAACCCAACATCTTGGTCCTATTAAGGAGGTGATAGCGCAGCGAACGAGGCAACCGGACTATAATGCTTTAACACTTTCACTTAGCCATAGGAGTTTGACTGTGGGGCTACTAGGTAGCCCCTGGTGGCTCCGCACTCTCCTGATCTCGGGGTGCGTACATGCCTGGCCGGAAAACGGCCCTTCATTAAGGCGGAGGAATTCTAACATTCCGATAGGTCATCGAGTGATTGATCAGTCTCACGCTATATCATGACAGTCAGTTTTCGGCTTTCTCTACTGAGGTGCTCGTCCGGGTGAACCAGGGCATAATCGCAGTAGTTCTCCTGGTGCTGCCTTAGCCGATAAAGCAGAACGTAAGGCACCAAAACACAGGAGCCAGGCAAACCCAACATTTGACCAAAGACAATGATTTGGAGCTGATGCATATAAGGCCAAACCTCCCTAAGGTATTCGGTCTTTATGGTATAAATCGGGCCTAAATAGTGCCCTTTGTAAGAAGCCCCTTGTGTCCAAGTACGTGCATTATTCTGACGTGGCCACATGCCAAGATGTCAGCATCCTTCTCAATTGTGCGGAGAATTCGGTGGATATGTATCAACAAGAGACAGTAAAAAAAGGTTTACGCAGGGTCTTAATCTAAAAAGAATCCTTGGAGCGGGTCCCTGCTGCACGTCTGCGCCTGTGTCTTCGTTGTGCCGTATCCTGGATGGGTGTAGCGCGATGATCATCTGTAAAAGAGAGGAACTTAGGTGAAAAAGTTGTTGTGCAAAAAGATATTTTTTAAAGAAACCATGTATAACTAAAAATGAGTAGAAATTGCCACTTGTCTGCGCGTGTTGAGCCCCTTGTATTTGTAATAGGGGTGTGGCCATCAATCCGGTACAAATTACATATAGCAGCGCCAGACTCATCTAACCGCGTCCGTGGTCTTGATGACCTATCAAATGCTTTAGTTGGTGAGGCCGTTTTTAGTGTGCGGCTGCCAAGGCAGGCGCATTCTCTTCGGCGTGCAAAGATCGCTTAATACTTCCGTTCACTGTAATGATGTCGCGTATACCGGGCATCTTGAGCGTCAGGAAAGCATAATGTGGTATTGCATTAAAGCGAGCAAAAGCTTCGCGTCCAAGTAGTGCTTGATAGCCACTTTGGAACGGAGCGATGTGGAAGGTTAAATGTTCGCTACAGAAGTTATCGGGGAAGCCGAATACAACCTTTAGTAGCAGGGAGTCCATGCAATGAGCCCCTGGGCCTGGCATTACTCCTTTAAAGGTAGTATTGCTATGGCAAATTTTCGTTGGGTCTATCCCCATTTCGCGGATTGTATCCTGGTATATCAGGTTGAGACTGCTGCCATCGTCCATCAGGACTCGTGTGAAGTGGTATCCGTCGATTATTGGGTCTAATACCAGGGTAGCCCATCCTGCACACCGGATACTTGCTGAGTAATCACGATGGTCGAAAGTGATCGGTTGAGACGACCAGTGGCAGGGCTCCACGGTGATAGGCCCTTGGGCATATTTTTCTGGGAGTGCCGTTTTGTTTCTCCCCTTGATCACGTGTAACACGTTTACTGTTTTGACTTCTGGTGGAAATTTCTTTTGTTCCCCAGTTTCTTGCTTGAGAGGCTCATCCTCGTCTTCGCTTGGTGTATCCTCCCCCTTGTATACGGCGTTGAGCTTGCCGGACTGCTTGAAGACCCAACATTCTCTGTGGGTATGATTAGCGGGTTTACCAGGGGTGCTATGGATCTGACATATTTGGTCCAGAATTTTGTTTAGGCTGGACAGTTCGTCTCTGGCGCCTTTAGAGGGCGGCTTTTGCTGACCTGGCCAAGAGCTTTTGAATCTGGTGTTTACTGCCGGCCTCTTTGTGTTGTCTTCTTTATTCCGACATTTTTTATTGTTGTTGCACCGTGATTTCCCATTTCCACCTCTAACTTCAGATGTACTGGGGTCGTTGGTGCTGCATCTGGCTAGCCAGCTGTCCTCACCCGCGCAAAAGCGGGTCATGAGGCTTGTTAATGTTGCCATTGTTCTCGGCTTTTCTTGGCCGAGGTGTCTGGCAAGCCATTCGTCACGGACGCTGTGCTTAAAAGCTGCCAAGGCTTCGGCGTCCGGACAGTCGATAATTTGGTTCTTTTTAGTAAGAAACATGTCCCAAAGCTTTCGGGTTGACTCTTCGGGCTGTTGAGTTATATGACTCAAATCATCCGCATCTGGAGGTCGGACATAAGTCCCTTGAAAATTTGCCCGAAAAGCGTCTTCGAGCTCTTCCCAGCTTCCAATGGAGTTTTCGGGGAGGCTTTTAAGCCAGTGACGAGCTGGCCCTTTGAGCTTGAGGGGTAAGTACTTGATGGCGTGGAGATCATCTCCTCGAGCCATATGGATATGGAGGATATAGTCTTCAATCCAGACCCCAGGGTCTGTTGTTCCGTCGTATGCTTCTATGTTTACGGGTTTGAATCCCTCTGGGAATTCATGGTCTAGCACCTCATCGGTGAAACATAGGGGGTGTGCGGCACCCCTATATCTGGGTGTATCGCTTTGTTCGGATGTTTGTTGTGTCACATCGTATGCTGGGGCGCGCTTGCGTGGTCCATACATGGATCTGGTTGCACCGTCCTTTTGGTGCGAGCCCTCGCGTGGATCGCGTATTGGCTTGTGAGTGGCGTTGTTTGCCACTCTATGTTGGCCGTGAGGTCATCTATCCGGCCAGGTGGCCGTTTTGATTTTTGGTTGTGGGGGGTCTGAGGCCTCCTCATCGAATTCAGGTGGCAACTTCCGCTTTGGGTAGCTCTTGGTGGGGCGAATGCCACCGTACTTCGCTGCTGTGTTGAGTACTTTACTCCATCTGATTTGGAGTGTGTCCTATGAATCCTTGAGCCTTTGCTTTTGCTTTTTCAGACTCCTCGCGGTGGCAACAAGCCTTTGACGGGCATTCTGCTGCTCCGGGTGCCGGTCCGGCGTTATGCCGTCCGGACTATTATCTTTGACAGAATTGGTTTGTTCGATTTGATTCTCCGTATTGCCGTGGTCCGGCAGTGGTTCGCCCTGCTCCAACGCTGGGTCTATATGATCATTATTTCTTCCGAGGCGGGATTTGGGGCGGCGCTTGCGCCGCCGCTTTGACTGCTTCTCGAGGGAAAAAGCCTTCGGTGCGTCCTTCCGTTCCTCGTCGTCGTCTTCTTTTGGTGTGTCCACCATGTATACGTCATATGATGAGGTGGACGTCCAGCGCCCTGTGGGCGGTGGTTCCTCTTCGCCTCCCGCATCGTCGTCCATACCGTCGATGTCTTCGGAGTCGAAGTCGAGCATGTCGGTTGAGTCACCGACAGTGGCTATTAAGTGGGTGGTGGGTGGGCGTCGAATTTCTTTGTCGTCCGTATCCCAATCCTGTTGGCCATAATCCGGCCAGGGCTCTCCTGACAAAGAGAGAGACCTTAGAGAATTCAGAATGTCGCCGAAGGGCGAGTGCTGAAAGATATCCGCGGCGGTGAATTCCATGATCGGCGCCAAATCGGATTCGATTGGCAGGGGCGCGGGCGGTTCGGAGTCAGAAAAAGAGTCCGGCACCTTGGAGTCATGGGCTGCGCAGAGGGTTATGCTGGTGTTCGGCTCGATCGCCATTGAGACTGCAGCCCCTGAGGCGGTGTCTAACCACCCGTCCTCGATTGGCGCAGTTGGATCCGAGCTAAGGGTCGAAGCTGATGAGGGTGCGGCCTCTGGGTACTGCTTGGCGTCAGAGCTAGGTCATACCCATCGTGACAGTGCGGCGCGCCCGGCTGTGGCTCGAATCCGTCGAAGATCAAGTCTTCGCGGATGTCGGTCGTGTAGTTCAAACTTCCAAATCTGACCTGGCGGCCAGGGGCATAGCTTTCAATCTGCTCCAGATGGCCAAGCGAATTAGCCCGCAGTGCAAAGCCGCCGAATATGAAGATTTGTCCAGGGAGAAAAGTATCACCCTGGACCGCATCGCTATCGATGATAGTAGGAGCCATCAAGCCTAACGGCGACGACACAGAGGAACTCTCAATGAAAGCACCAATGTCGGTGTCAAAACCGGCGGATCTCGGGTAGGGGGTCCCGAACTGTGCGTCTAGGCCGGATGGTAACAGGAGGCAGGGGACACGATGTTTTACCCAGGTTCGGGCCCTCTTGATGGAGGTAAAACCCTATGTCCTGCTTGATTAATATTGATGATATGGGTAGTACAAGAGTAGATCTACCACGAGATTAGAGAGGCTAAACCCTAGAAGCTAGCCTATGGTATGATTGTATCTTGTGATTGTTGTTGTCCTACGGACTAAAACCCTTCGATTTATATAGACACCGGAGAGGGTTAGGGTTACACAAGGTTGGTTGCAATGGAGGAGATATCCATATCCGTGTTGCCTAGCTTGCCTTCCACGCCAAGTAGAGTCCCATACGGACACAAGACGAAGTCTTCAATCTTGTATCTTCATAGTCTAACAGTCTGGCCAAAGGATATAGTCCGGCTATCCGGAGACCCCCTAATCCAGGACTCCCTCAGGGTCCTTGGGTGCCTGACCTATTGGACATGGGCTGGACTAATGGGCTATGAATATACAAGATAGAAGACTCTCTCCCGTGTCCGGATGGGACTCTCCTTGGAGTGGATGGCAAGCTTGGCATTTGGATATGAAGATTCCTTTCTCTGTAACCGACTTTGTACAACCCTAGTCCCCTCCGATGTCTATATAAACCGGAGGGTTTAGTCCGTAGAGGCAATCATAATCACATAGGCTAGACTTCTAGGGTTTTAGCCATTACGATCTCATGGTAGATCAACTTTTGTAACCCCCATACTCATCAATATTAATCTAGCAGGACATAGGGTATTACCTCCATCAAGAGGGCCCGAACCTGGGTAAAACTTTGTGTCCCTTGTCTCCTGTTACCATCAACCTCAGACGCACAGTTCAGGACCCCCTACCCGAGATCTGCCGGTTTTGACACCCACACCTATTGCAAGAGTAGATGCAGACGTTATGAATGTTTGGCAAGCTCGGTATGATGACTACTTGATAGTTTAGTGCGCCATGCTTTACGGCTTAGAACCGGGACTTCAAAAACGTTTTGAATGCCATGGAGCATATAAGATGTTCCAAGAGCTGAAATTGGTATTTCAGACTCATGCCTGAGTCAAGAGGTATGAGACCTCTGACAAGTACTTTGCCTACAAGATGGAGGAGAATAGCTCAACCAGTGAGCATGTGCTCAGAATGTCTGAGTACTACAATCGCTTGAATCAAGTGGGATTTAATCTTCCAGATAAGATAGTGATTGACAGAGTTCTCTAGTCACTATCACCAAGTTACTAGAACTTCCTGATGAACTATAATATACAAGGGATGACGAAAACGATTCCCGAGCTCTTCGCAATGCTAAAATTGGCGAAGGTAGAAATCAAGAAAAAGCATCAAGTGTTGATGGTTAATAATACCACTAGTTTCAAGAAAAGGGGCAAAGAAAAAGAAAGGGAACTTCAAGAAAGAATGGCAAGTAAATTGCCACTCCCGTGAAGAAACCCAAAGCTAGATCTATGCTTGAAACTGAGTGCTTCTACTGCAAAGGGAATGGTCACTGGAAGCGGAACTACCCCAAATAGTTGGCGGATAAGAAGGATGGCAAAGTGAACAAAGGTATATTTGATATACATGTTATTGATGTGTACTTTACTAGTGTTCATAGTAACCCCAGGGTATTTGATACCGGTTCAGTTGCTACGATTAGTAACTCAAAACAGGAATTGCAAAATGAACAAAGACTAGTTAAGGGCGAGGTGACGATGTGTGTTGGAAGTGATTCCAAGGTTGATAAGATCACCATCGCACACTCCCTCTACCTTCGAGATTAGTGTTGGACCAAAATAAATGTTATTTGGTGTTTGCGTTGACCATGAATATGATTGGACAATATTTATTGTGATACGGTTATTCATTTAAGTCAGAGAATAATTGTTGTTCTGTTTACATGAATAAAGCCTTCTATGGTCATACACCCAATGTAAATGGTTTATTGAATCTCGGTCATAGTGATACACATGTTCATAATATTGATGCCAAAAGATGCAAAGTTGATAATGATGTGCAACATATTTGTGGTACTGCCGTTTAGGTCATAATGGTGTAAAGTGCATGAAGAAACTCCATATGGATGGATTTTTGGAATCACTTGATTATGAATCATTTGATACTTGCGAACCATGCCTCACGGGCAAGATGACTAAAACTCCGTTCTTCGGAACAATGGCGCGAGCCACTGACTTATTGGAAATAATACATACCAATGTATGCGGTCCGATGAGTGTTGACGCTCGTGGTGGGTATCATTATTTTCTGACCTTCACAGATGATTTGAGCGGATATGGGTATATCTACTTGATGAAACATAAGTCTAAAACATTTGAAAAGTTCAAAGAATTTCAGAGTGAAGTGGATAATTATCGCAACAAGAAAATAAAGTTTGTACGATCTGATCGTGAAGGCGAATATTTGAGTTACAAGTTTGGCCTTCTTTTATAACAATGTGGAATAGTTTCACAACTCACACCACCTGGAACACCACAGCATAATGGTGTGTCCGGACGTCGTAACCATACTTTATTAGATATAGTGCGATCTATGATGTCTCTTACTGATTTACCACTATCGTTTTGGGGTTATGCATTAGAGACAGCTGCATTCACATTAAATAGGGCACCGTCTAAATCCGTTGAGACGACACCATATGAACTGTGGTTTAGCAAGAAACCTAAGCTGTCTTTTATTGAAGTTTGGGGTTGCGATGCTTATGTGAAAAAGCTTCAGCCTGGTAAGCTCGAACCCAAATCGGAGAAGTGTGTCTTCATAGGATACCCAAAAGAAACTATTGGGTACACCTTCTATCACAGATCCGAAGGCAAGATCTTTGTTGCTAAGGATGGATCCTTTCTAGAGAAGGAGTTTCTCTCGAAAGAAGTGAGTGGGAGGAAAGTAGAACTTGATGAGGTAATTGTACCTTCTCTCGAATTGGAAAGTAGCTCATCACAGAAAACAGTTCCCGTGATGCCTGCACCAACTAGTGAGGAAGCTAATGATAATGATCATGAAACTTCGGATCAAGTTACTACCGAACCTCGTAGGTCAACCAGAGCATGTTCCGCACCAGAGTGGTACGGTAATCCTGTTTTGGAAGTCATGTTACTAGACCATGATGAACCTACGAACTATGAGGAATAGATGATGAGCCCAGATTCTGATAAACGGCTTGAGGCCATGAAATCTGAGATAGGATCCATGTATGAGAACAAAGTATGGACTTTGATTGACTTGCCCGATGATCAGTGAGCCATTGAGAATAAATGGATCTTCGATAGGAAGACGGACGCTGATAGTAGTGTTACTATCTACAAAGCTCGAATTGTCGCAAAAGGTTTTTGACAAGTTTAAGGTGTTGACTATGATGAGATTTTCTCACTCGTATCGATGCTTAAAGTATGTCTGAATCATGTTAGCAATTGTCGTATTTTATGAAATCTGGCAAATGAATGTCAAAACTGCATTCCTTAATGGATTTATTAAAGAGGAGTTGTATATGATGCAATCATAAGGTTTTCTCAATCCTAAGGGTGCTAACCAAGTGTGCAAGCTCTAGCGGTCCATCTATGGACTGGTGCAAGCATCTCGGAGATGGAATATATGCTTTGATGAGTTAATCAAATCATATAGTTTTATACAGACTTGCGGTGAAGCCTGTATTTACAAGAAAGTGAGTGGGAGCACTACAGCCTTTCTGATAAGTATATGTGAATGCCATTGTTGATCGAAAATGATGTAGAATTTTCTGGAAAGCACAAAGGAGTGTCCGAAAGGAGTTTTTTCAAGCAAAGGCCTCAGTGAAGCTACTTACATATTGGGCATCAAGATCTATAAAGATAGATCAATACGCTTGATAAGACTTTTGATGAGTACATACCTTGATAAGATTTTGAAGGAGTTCAAAATGGATCAGTCAAAGAAGGAGTTCTTTCCTGAGTTGTAAGGTATGAAGTTGAGTAAGACTCAAAATCCAACCACCGCAGAAGATAGAGAATGAAAGTCATTCCCTATGCTTCAACCATGGGTTCTATAAACTATGCCATGTTGTATACCAGACCTATTGTATACCTTGCCATGAGTTTGGCAAAGGGTTACAATAGTCATCCAGTAATACATCACTAGACAGCGGTCAAAATTATCCTTAGATGACTATGGAAATATTTCTCGGTTATGGAGGTGATAAAGAGTTCGTCGTAAAGAGTTACGTCAATGCAAGCTTTAACACTGATCTGGATGACTCTGAGTCTCAATCTGGATACATATTGAAAGTGGGAACAATTAGCTAGAGTGGCTCCATGTAGAGCATTGTAGACATAGAAATTTGCAAAATTCATACAGATCTGAATGTGGCAGACCCGTTGACTAAACTTCTCTCACAAGCAAAACATGATCACACCTTAGTACTCTTTGGGTGTTAATCACATGGCGATGTGAACTAGATTATTGACTCTAGTAAACCCTTTGGATGTTGGTCACATGGAGGTGTGAACTATATTATTGACTCTAGTGCAAGTGGGGGACTGAAGGAAATATGCCCTAGAGGCAATAATAAAGTTGTTATTTTATGTTTCCTTATATCATGATAAATGTTGATTATTCATGCTAGAATTGTATTAACCGGAAACTTGACACATGTGTGCATACATAGACAAAACGCCATGTCCCTAGCAAGCCTTTACTAGACTAGCTCGTTAATCAAAGATGGTCAAGTTTCCTAACCATAGACATGTGTTGTCATTTGATGAACGGGATCACATCATTAGGAGAATGATGTGATGGACAAGACCCATCCGTTAGCTTAGCATAATGACCATTAAGTTTTATTGCTATTGCTTTCTTCATGACTAATACATATTCCTATGACTATGAGATTATGCAACTCCCGAATACCGGAGGAACACCTTGTGTGCTATCAAACGTCACAACATAACTAGGTGATTATAAAGATGCTCTACAGGTGTCTCCGAATGTGTTTGTTGGGTTGGCATAGATCAAGATTAGGATTTGTAACTCCGAGTATCGGAGAGGTATCCTTGGGCCCTCTCAGTAATGCACATCACTATAAGCCTTGCAAGCAATGTAACTAATGAGTTAGTTGTGGGATGATGTATTACGGTATGAGTAAAGATACTTTCCGGTAACGAGATTAAACTAGGTATGATGATACTGACGATTGAATCTCGGGCAAGTAACATACCGATGACAAAGGGAATAACGTATGTTGTTATTACGGTTTGATCGATAAAGATCTTCGTAGAATATGTAGGAACCAATATGAGCATCTAGGTTCTGCTATTGGTTATTGACCGGAGATGTGTCTCGGTCACGTCTACATAGTTCTCGAACCCATAGGGTCCGCACGCTTTACGTTCGATGACGATTTGTATTATGAGTTATGTGTTTTGGTGACCGAATTTTGTTCGGAGTCCCGGATGAGATCACGGACATGACGAGGAGTCTCGAAATGGTCGAGAGGTAAAGACAGATATATTGGAAGGTAGTATTCGGACACCGGAAGGGTTCCAGAATGTATCGGGTACATACCGGAGTACCGGAGGGGTTACCGGAACCCCCCGGGGGAGATATGGGCCATATAGGCCATAGGAGGGAGGCTAACTAGCCCACAAGGGGCTGGTGCGCACCCCACAAGGGAGGAGGCCGAATTGGTTTGGGGAAGGGGGCGCCACCCCCCTTTCCTTCTCCTACTCCCTCCCCTTCCCCCTGTCCACCTCCAAGAGAAGGAAAAGAAGGGGGGCGAATCCTACTAGGACTAGGAGTCCTAGTAGGACTCCCCCTTGGCGCGCCCCCTCCTAGCCGGCCACCTCCTCCTCCCCTCCTTTATATACGGGGGCGGGGGGCACCCCAAAGGCACATCAATTGTTCTCTTAGCCGTGTGCGGTGCCCCCCTCCATAGTTTACTCCTCTGGTCATAGCGTCGTAGTGCTTAGGCGAAGCCCTGCACGGATCACATCACCATCATCGGCACCACGCCATCATGCTGACGGAACTCTCCCTTGACCCTCTGCTGGATCAAGAGTTTGAGGGACGTCATCAAGCTGAACGTGTGCTGAACTCGGAGGTGTCGTATGTTCGGTACTTGATCGGTTGGATCGCGAAGACGTTCGACTACATCATCTCCTAGATAGATCTTGCATGAGCGTAGGCATTTTTTTGAAATTGCATGCTACGTTCCCCAACAAAAACTATTTGTTCAAATCATATATTTTTATATGTTTTACATCATATTATCTCGATGGCGGGTGGAGGTGCTCAGAGGAGGGTGTCACCGCATGAGGTCCATTCTCGTCCTTGGTCTATTCATCCTCATCATCATACACCTTCTATCGTGTCATATATGAACAGAGGAGGTGTTCTCATGCTCTGGGGAGTCCTCCTCATCGTTCTCCATGGTATTGGTGGTTAGCGGCACCCTAGGTGACAGATGGCGGGGAGGGCCAATGAAAGGGGTGTTGGGAGGAGGGCGGGAGAGAGGGGTGACGTTGTCCTATGCTTGGGTGGTGGAAGGAGGCCGCATGCCGGATGGGGTGCTGATGGCGTTGCCCCATTGGCGCATGTCGGATCTTGGAGGGAAACCTAGCCTAACAGCCTCGCTTGTTGATGGTCCATTGTGGAGGACATTAGGGTGGTAGTCCTAACGGCGTGTTGAGTGGGTCTCGTCAGATGGCTGCAATGGCAGCTGGGTCTGATGACCAACTTATGTCCAAGTATCTCTTCCTCCCGTTGACGAGGATAAGAGGTGTGACAATTTATAGAAGCAGGATTATTTGTGAGAAGAGGCGGTATTCAACCAACATCCGACGTTTTCTCTACCAGTGTGGGTGAGTTTTAGGATCGCTTGGCGCTAGAATCTCACTAGCAAGATGTCATCAACCGAAAAGAGGTTGTTGGCAGTAATAGATTTGATGACAAGTTTGTGTTTACTCCGAGGTGAAAACCTATGATCTTCTCTTTTTGAATAGATCGGGGCAATGTCGTTGTGCAAGTGTTCCATTGTTGGAGGTGTTGGCTCGAAGCTTGACTTCAAGGATGAAAATCTCTTGTTCCACATATCATCAAACTCGTCAATGTTAACGCACAAACATACTTTGTTTAGGTGTAACTTATTTCGCTTAATTCAGTCATACGCCATGGGGCAACATTACACTTCGGCCGACGGATAATGAGAAAAGATCTGCTATCTCGCTAACCATTGGATGGACACGCTAATTGCCATCCGATCTACCCACGTGGGAAGCCTCCCTTTGCAACAAGAGTGGTGTTGCAGAAAAGCCCGTGCAACTGGATGCTAGTTGCAAAAAAATATCGCAACAATGATCTTGTTGTAGATTTTTTTTTCACAACAGGCGTCTTGGTGCAGACTTTTTTGCAAGAGTTCCGTTTTACGAGGCAACAAAGCCCTTTTGCACATCGCCCATGTTGCAGAAACACCACTGTTGTCTCAGCAACAATATCCATGTTGCAGAAGCACCGAGTTGCCACTACCAACTGTGTTCAGGTGAGGTCTTTGCGGTGCAAACCGATAGCCAGCGGTGCGGTGCTTACCGACGGTTGGAGCAGCTGGGCAGCGCCGATGAAGTTTTGGGGTGGTGGCCCATTCATTTGAAGCACTCTGATGAGAGCAGACATTGCTCCAGTTGCAGCAACATGGCAGCGTGCTTTCCGCTGCAGTGAAGCGATGGCGGTTGCTTGCTTTGCAGCAGCCGGTGGACTCTTGTAGTAGTTTGCGCTCGTGGGGCTGGATTGAGAGAGACGAGGGGGGAAGAAGCAGGGGTCAAAATCAGATTGAGAGAAAAGGGATAGAATGAGGTTGCTGCTAAGAAATTTAGAATTGTGGATAAGGTTGGAGGGAAGATGTAGTGGGTAGGTGATATGTCTCCAACGTATTTATAATTTTTGATTGTTCCATGCTATTATATTATCAACCTTGGGTGTTTATATGCATTTATATGCTATTTTATATGATTTTTGGAACTAACCTATTAACCTAGAGCCCAGTTTCAGTTTCTGTTTTTTCCTTGTTTTAGAGTATCGCAGAAAAGGAAAATCAAACGGAGTCCAATTGACCTGAAACTTCACGGAACTTATTTTTGGAACGGAAGCAATCTAGAAGACTTGGAGTGTACGTAAGGGAAGCAACGAGGAAGGCACGAGGCAGGGGGGCACGCCCACCCCCCTGGGCGCGCCCTCCACCCTTGTGGGCCCCTCGTGGCTCCCCTGATGTATTTCTTCCGCCTATATATATCCATATACCCTAAAACGATCGGGGAACACAATAGATCGGGAGTTCCGCCGCCAAAAGCCTCTGTAGCCACCGAAAGCCAATCTAGACCCATTCTGGGACCCTATCGGAGGGGGAATCCCTCTCCGGTGGCCACCTTCATCATCCCGGCGCTCTCCATGACGAGGAGGGAGTAGTTCTCCCTCGGGGCTGAGGGTGTGTGCCAGTAGCTATGTGTTTGATCTCTCTCTCTCTCTCTCTCGTGTTCTTGAGGTGGCACGATCTTGATGTATCGCGAGCTTTGCTATTATAGTTCGATCCTATGATGTTTCTCCCCCTCTACTCTCTTTTAATGGATTGAGTTTTCCCTTTGAAGTTATCTTATCGGATTGAGTCTTTAATGATTTGAGAACACTTGATGTATGTCTTGTCGTGCGTATCTGTGGTGACAATGGGATATCACGTGATTCACTTGATGTATGTTTTGGTGATCAACTTGCGGGTTCCGCCCATGAACCTATGCATAGGGGTTGGCACACGTTTTCGTCTTGACTCTCCGGTAGAAACTTTGGGGCACTCTTTGAGGTTCCATGCGTTGGTTGAATAGATGAATCTGTGATTGTGTGACGCATATCATATAATCATACCCACGGATACTTGAGGTGACATTGGAGTATCTAGGTGAAATTAGGCTTTTGGTTGATTTGTGTCTTAAGGTGTAATTCTAGTACAAACTCTAGGGCTGTTTGTGACACTTATAGGAATAGCCCAACGGATTGATTGGAAAGAATAACTTTGAGGTGGTTGCGTACCCTATCATAATCTCTTCGTTTGTTCTCCGCTATTAGTGACTTTGGAGTGACTCTTTGTTGCATGTTGAGGGATAGTTATGTGATCCAATTATGTTATTATTGTTCAGAGAACTTGCACTAGTGAAAGTATGAACCCTAGGCCTTGTTTCAAAGCATTGCAATACCGTTTACGCTCACTTTTATCATTAGTTACCTTGCTGTTTTTATATTTTCAGATTACAAAAACCTATATCTACTATCCATATACCACTTGTATCATCATCTCTTTGCCGAACTAGTGCACCTATGCAATTTACCATTGTATTGGGTGTGTTGGGGACACAAGAGACTCTTTGTTATTTGGTTGTAGGGTTGCTTGAGAGAGACCATCTTCATCCTACGCCTCATATGGATTGATAAACCTTAGGTCATCCACTTGAGGGAAATTTGCTATTGTCCTACAAACCTCTGCACTTGGAGGCCCAACAACGTCTACAAGAAGAAGGTTGTGTAGTAGACATAAAGCTCTTTTCGGGCGCCGTTGCCGGGGAGGTTAGCGCTTGAAGGTATATCTTTAGATCTTGCAATCGAGTCTTTTTCTTTCTTGTTTTATCACTAGTTTAGTTTAAAAAGAAAACTACAAAAAATATGGAATTGAGTTTGCCTCATATGCTTCATCTTTTTAATATCTTTCGTGAGTATGATGGAAAGGAAAGTTGTGCCGAAGTATTAGAAGAAGAATGCATTAAAATGTTTGGCACTAAATCTTTGAATGATGAGCATGATTGCAATGTTGTTAGTATGAACTCTTTAAATAACCATGGTACTAATGATGATTGCACTAGTTATGATGAAAATGTCTCCTATAAACATGTCATTTTTTGTGGAGTGCATTGGTTTGCAAGTACACACCAATTAGGGAAGATATATTTTGCAAGAGGCATAAGTACTTAGAAACTAAATTGTTGCAAGAAAGGCTAGATGTTTTGTGCTGAAAATTTAAATTTTCTTGGCCATACTTGTGAGCTTTGCAATGAACGTGGTCATTTAACCATCTGATGCAAATTGTTTCATGATCTAATCATTTCCAAAAATTGTGATGACTTGATTTCTCTTGCACATCATAATGAACTTAGTTTGCTTATGGATTACGAAGAAATGAAATGTATAACTAACTATCTTCCAGTATTTGCCCGTGAGTAAACTTCTTGGCTTTGATCTAGAGGAAATTTATATGTATTGTGCGGTGAATTGTATTGAAAATCCTTATATTGCCAACTACATAAAGAAAAGAAAACAAATAGAAGATGAAGAGACTTCCCAATACCCTCCTATTATTTTTTATGATGAATCAGGTAACGAGGAGGAGCCTCCTATTCAACCAATCTCATTAATAAGGAGCTCCAAAAAGAGGATTGAACCCACACATGATATGGTGAAGAAGAAGAAGAAAAGAAAAAGGAAGAGAGGTAAAAAGATATCTCCCCCAAATAATGCTGCTCCTATTACTATTGTGCCTCATGAAAATATAATTGTGGAAGATAATGATACTTCTTATGATATTGAAAATCTTTTTGGCACTTGCTTGGAAGAATATGATAATTGCTATACTATTGGTGATATCCATACTATTAATGATGAGAATGATTATGCTTATGATATGAAAAGGCCCAAGCTTGGGGATGCTATGTTTGATGAAGATGATGTTTTTGAGAATATATTTGCTGCAATTAATGTTTGTCCCAAGCTTGGGGATGCTACATTTAATGAAGATGATATTTTTAGTATCCCAAATTTTGATATGCAAATTTATAATGATGATAGCATGCCTCCTACTTATGATGATTATATTGATGAAAGTGGATTTGGAGAGGTCATGACTTTATTTAGCAATGATTCCACTATCTTAGAAGAGGTTTCAATCGATTATGATGAGAACAAAGTTGCTACTTATGATAATTATTGTGATGATACATATGCTATAAAAAGTAGTGATTATTATATTTATAAAACTTGTCATGATTATGATTACCCTTTTTCTGAACATTACTCTTTTAATATGGAAACAATTTATAGTATTCGAGTTTCTTATGATACTCCCACTATCCTGAATGAGAAGAATTTTGCTTATGTGGAGAGTAGTAAATTTTCTATGCCTGTAGATCATGAAAAGAATGCTTTAGGTGCTGGTTATATTGTTGAATTCATTCATGATGCTACTGAAAATTACTATGAGGGAGGAACATATGCTTGTAGGAATTGCAATAATATCAAGTTTCCTCTCTATGTGCTTAAAGTTTTGAAGTTATGCTTGTTTTACCTTCCTATGCAAGTTGATTCTTGTTCCCAAAAGTTGTTTGCTCACAAAATCCCTATGCATAGGAAGTGGGTTAGACTTAAATATTCTAGTCATATTCTTCATGATGCTCTCTTTATGTTACAATTCTTATCTTTTATGTGAGCATCATTGAAATCAGCATGCCTAGCTAGGGGCGTTAAATGATAGCGCTTGTTGGGAGGCAACCCAATTTTATGTTTGTTCCTTGATTTTTGTTCCTGTTTAGTAATAAATAATTCATATATCCTCTGCTTAGATGTGGTTTTATGCTTTTAATTAGTGTTTGTGCCAAGTAGAACCTTTGGGAAGACTTGGGGAAAGTCTTGTTGATCTTGCTGTAAAAAACAGAAACTTTAGCACTCACGAGAATTGCTCCCACTTTTTATTGGAGAGCGCTATTTAGTTAATTCTTTTTGCAGATGATTAATAGATAAATTCCTCACGTCCAGAAATTTATTTGAGAATTTTATGAGTTCCAGAAGTTTGCGTTAGTTACAGATTACTACAGACTGTTCTGTTTTTGACAGATTCTGTTTTTCGTGTCTTGTTTGCTTATTTTAATGAATCCATGGCTAGTAAAATAGTTTATAAACCATAGAGAAGTTGGAATACAATAGGTCTAACACCAATATAAATAAATAATGAGTTCATTACAGTACCTTGAAGTGGTGTTTTGTTTTCTTTCGCTAACAGAGCTTACGAGTTTTCTGTTAAGTTTTGTGTTGTGAAGTTTTCAAGTTTTGGGTAAAGATTCGATGGACTATGGAACAAGGAGTGGAAAGAGCCTAAGCTTGGTGATTCCCAAGTCACCCCAAGGTAATATTCAAGGACAGCCAAAAGCCTAAGCTTGGGGATGCCCCGGAAGGCATCCCCTCTTTCGTCTTCGTTCATCGGTAACTTTACTTGGAGCTATATTTTTATTCACCACATGATATGTGTTTTGCTTGTAGCATCATTTTATTTACTTTTGTTTTCCTTGATGTTTGAATAAAATAACAAGATCTGAAATTCTTAAATGTTAGAAAGTCTTCACATAGTTGCATAATTATTCGACTACTCATTGATCTTCACTTATATCTTTCGGAGTAGTTTGTTGTTGCTCTAGTACTTCACTTATATCATTTTGAGAGTCTTTAGAACAGCATGGTAGTTTGCTTTGGTTATGTAACTAGTCCTAATATGATGGGCATCCAAGAGGGATATAATAAAAACTTTCATATGAAGTGCATTGAATACTAAGAGAAGTTTGATACTTGATAATTGTTTTGAGATATGGAGATGGTGATATTAGAGTCATGCTAGTTGAGTAGTTGTAAATTTAAGAAATACTTGTGTTGAAGTTTGTGATTCCCGTAGCATGCACGTATGGTGAACCGTTATGTGATGAAGTCGGAGCATGATTTATTTATTGATTGTCCTCCTTATGAGTGGCGGTCGGAGACGAGCAATGGTCTTTTCCTACCAATCTATCCCCCTAGGAGCATGCGCGTAGTACTTTGTTTCGATAACTAATAGATTTTTGCAATAAGTATGTGAGTTCTTTATGACTAATGTTGAGTCCATGGATTATACGCACTCTCACCCTTCCACCATTGCTAGCCTCTCTAATACCGTGCACTTTTCGCCGGTATCATACACCCACCATATATCTTCCTCAAAACAGCCACCATACCTACCTATTATGGCATTTCCATAGCCATTCCGAGATATATTGCCATGCAACTTTCCACCATTTTGTTATTATGACACGCTTCATCATTGTCATATTGCTTTGCATGATCATGTAGTTGACATCGTATTTGTGGCAAAGCCACCATTCATAATTCTTTCATACATGTCACTCATGAGTCATTGCACATCCCGGTACACCGCCGGAGGCATTCATATAGAGTCATATTTTGTTCTAAGTATTGAGTTGTAATTGTTGAGTTGTAAGTAAATAAAAGTGTGATGATCATCCTTATTAGAGCATTGTCCTAGTGAGGAAAGGATGATGGAGACTATGATTCCCCCATAAGTCGGGATGAGATTTCGGACGAAAAAAAAGAGGCCATAAAAAAAGAGAAAAGTCCCAAATAAAAAATAAATAAATAATAATAATAATAAAGGTGAGAGAAAAAGAGAGAAGGGGCAATGCTACTATCCTTTTACCACACTTGTGCTTCAAAGTAGCACCATGATCTTCATGATAGAGAGTCTCCTATGTTGTCACTTTCATATACTAGTGGGAATCTTTCATTATAGAACTTGGCTTGTATATTCCAATGATGGGCTTCCTCAAAATGCCCTAGGTCTTCGTGAGCAAGCGAGTTGGATGCACACCCACTAGTTTCTTTTGTTGAGCTTTCATACATTTATAGCTCTAGTGCATCCGTTGCATGGCAATCCCTACTCACTCACATTGATATCTATTGATGGGCATCTCCATAGCTCGTTGATACGCCTAGTTCATGTGAGACTATCTTCTCCTTTTTGTCTTCTCCACAACCACCATTCTATTCCACCTATAGTGCTATGTCCATGGCTCACGCTCATGTATTGCGTGAAGATTGAAAAAGTTTGAGAACATCAAAAGTATGAAACAATTGCTTGTCTTGTCATCGGGGTTGTGCATGATTTAAATATTTTGTGTGGTGAAGATAGAGCATAGCTAGACTACATGATTTTGTAGGGATAGCTTTCTTTGGCCATGTTATTTTGAGAAGACATGATTGCTTTGTTAGTATGCTTGAAGTATTATTGTTTTTATGTCAATATTAAACTTTTGTCTTGAATCTTATGGATCTGAATATTTTTTCCACAATAAAGAAGATTACATGGATAAATATGTTAGGTAGCATTCCACATCAAAAATTATGTTTTTATCATTTACCTACTCGAGGACGAGCAAGAATTAAGCTTGGGGATGGTGATACGTCTCCAACGTATTTATAATTTTTGATTGTTCCATGCTATTATATTATAAACCTTGGATGTTTTATATGCTATTTTATATGATTTTTGGGACTAACCTATTAAC
Organism: Triticum dicoccoides; assembly: GCF_002162155.2. Classification (NCBI taxonomy): domain Eukaryota; kingdom Viridiplantae; phylum Streptophyta; class Magnoliopsida; order Poales; family Poaceae; genus Triticum; species Triticum dicoccoides. The sequence continues at coordinate 205,067,487 of NC_041384.1, read as the reverse complement.
CTAGAGTCCAGTGCCAATTTCTGTTTTTTTCCTTGTTTTAGAGTATCGCAGAAAAGGAAAATCAAACGGAGTCCAATTGACCTGAAACTTCACGGAACTTATTTTTGGAACGGAAGCAATCTAGAAGACTTGGAGTGTACGTAAGGGAAGCAACGAGGAAGGCATGAGGCAGGGGGGCGCGCCCTCCACCCTCGTGGGCCCCTCGTGGCTCCCCTGATGTATTTCTTCCGCCTATATATATCCATATACCCTAAAACGATCGAGGAACACAATAGATCGGGAGTTCCGCCGCCAGAAGCCTCCGTAGCCACCGAAAGCCAATCTAGACCTGTTCCAGCACCCTGCTGGAGGGGGAATCCCTCTCTGGTGGCCATCTTCATCATCCCGACGCTCTCCATGACGAGGAGGGAGTAGTTCTCCCTCGAGGCTGAGGGTATGTACCAGTAGCTATGTGTTTGATCTCTCTCTCTCTCTCTCGTGTTCTTGAGGTGGCACGATCTTGATGTATCGCGAGCTTTGCTATTATAGTTGCATCCTATGATATTTCTCCCCCTCTACTCTCTTGTAATGGATTGAGTTTTGCCTTTGAAGTTATCTTATCGGATTGAGTCTTTATTGATTTGAGAACACTTGATGTATGTCTTGCCGTGCGTATCTGTGGTGACAATGGGATATCACGTGATTCACTTGATCTATGTTTTGGTGATCAACTTGTGGGTTCCGCCCATGAACCTATGCATAGGGGTTGGCACACATTTTCGTCTTGACTCTCCGGTAGAAACTTTGGGGCACTCTTTGAGGTTCTATGTGTTGGTTGAATAGATGAATCTGAGATTGTTTGACGCATATCGTATAATCATACCCACGGATACTTGAGGTGACATTAGAGTATCTAGGTGACATTAGAGTTTTGGTTGATTTTGTCATAAGGTGTTATTCTAGTACGAACTCTAGGGCTGTTTGTGACACTTATAGGAATAGCCCAACGGATTGGTTGGAAAGAATAACTTTGAGGTGGTTTCGTACCCTATCATAATCTCTTTGTTTGTTCTCCGCTATTAGTGACTTTGGAGTGACTCTTTATTGCATGCTGAGGGATAGTTATGTGATCCAATTATGTTATTATTGTTGAGAGGACTTGCACTAGTGAAAGTATGAAGCCTAGGCCTTGTTTCAAAGCATTGCAATACCGTTTACGCTCACTTTTATCATTAGTTACCTTGCTGTTTTTATATTTTCATATTACAAAACCTATATCTACTATCCATATACCACTTGTATCACCATCTCTTCGCCGAACTAGTGCACCTATACAATTTACCATTGTATTGGGTGTGTTGGGGACACAAGAGACTCTTTGTTATTTGGTTGCAGGGTTGCTTGAGAGAGACCATATTCATCCTACGCCTCCTATGGATTGATAAACCTTAGGTCATCCACTTGAGGGAAATTTGCTACTGTCCTAAAAACCTCTGCACTTGGAGGCCCAACAACGTCTACAAGAAGAAGGTTGTGTAGTAGACATCGGTAGGCCAGATGGGGCGCATGGCAAGCGCACGTGGTGGTTAATTTTCAGCGCGTTCATCGGCCGGATGATATCAAGTGTTTCTCTATGTTATATGGTTGTGATAGGATTGTGAAGATCGTGTTACTCGGTAAATCCATGTTGGATGGCCTTGGTTTTTGTTTTTATTTTTCAGTAAATCGGTTCGTACGACGATGCTGCAACACTTTGCTAGGCATAATTAATTAAATAATTAATAATTGTGTGCTTAATTTTATTTTATTTTTGACCAGGGTGTGCGTTATTGGGGTGCTATCCTCCATTTTTTGAAAGGAAAATAGGGATTTCTGAGCATGCGCTCGCTTCCCGTGTCACAACTTTTTTTAGCCGAAACCGTAGAACAATTGTTCTACAGTAATTTTCATTAATTAACTAAAGTACAAATAATACAAGTCATGCCCAAACTAGTGGGTCAACCAATGCCAGTTCTATGAAACATCGAAACGATTACAAGTGCTGAGCTATCCAATTACCGATCAACGTGGCCTTCTCTTGTTTAGCTCTAATACTGGTAACCTGAAGCTCTTAGGTAGAATTTCCAAGAATCAAGGTGAATTGGTGCCCTTCTGAAAATCTTATCATTTCTGGTTAGCCAGATGGTCCAGCATCCCATAATAACAATCTCCATTGCAATGTTTGTTGGCAGTTTACACAAGGTGAGGAGTATTTCATAAGTAGAGATGCCTCTTTCTTTGGATGGAATGATTGAGTTCCAACATGTCCAAGCAAACTGGCAGTCCCAGAATAGATGGATAATACTCTCTTCAGTGCCTTCACCACATAAGGCACAACTGTAGTCCTCTAGATACATACTTCTGCAGTGTAGCATGATTCTAGTACTGATCCTGTCATGAAGAAGGAGCCACAAGAAGATTTTATGTCTGAGTCTGCAGGCCGTTTTCCAAAGCATCTTAAAGATGAGGTGAGTTGTTCTTGGTCCCATGAGTACTTTGTATAATTTCATGGAAGAGTATTTCATAGAGCTACCTCCAGAGGACCAGTAATCTCTATCAGTTGTGATTGATCTATTCATTATCCCAACAATGGCATTGTACTGATTAAAAGCTTGCAGTGATAATGGCCTGTGGAAAAGTTGGCTGAGGTCTTCTAGTTGTTGCACATTGGCAAGTGTGATTTCTCTATTGATTGCAAACGAGTAAAGCTCTGGGTATTGAACCTGCAGTGGAGTGTCTTTCCACCTATCTGCCCAAAATCTTATAGTGTCTCCAGGGCCAGCTTTGCATGCATGTTGGAAGAAGCTCTGGGTAAGCTCTGCCTGAATGTTGGAAGAAGCTTGAGAATAGCTTTCCGCCAGAAGGAGCCAATCATTCTTTCTCCGAGTATTGAGTTTTGGTAGTATGATTCCCAGATAATGTTCACCCATGGAATATCCTCCTTATTGAGGAATTTATGCAGAAATTTCATGAACAGAGTTTTATTATGGGTGTGCAACTCAAGAACACCAAGGCCACCATGAGATTTTGGCTTGCATACTTGTTCCCATGAGATAAGTGTTGCACCTCTGTCTTGTGTACCATACTTTCTCCAGAAACAGTTCATGAGGTAGGAATTGATTTGCTTAATCACAGTCTTTGGAATCATCATAATGCACATGAAGAAGGTTGGCATGCTGGTAAAAACTGATCTGATTAGAGTAAGTTTATCCCCAGTGGAGAGCAGAGTGGAGCAACTCAGAGGCCTGTTTTCAATCATTTTTAACATGGGCACAAAATCTTCAATTTGAGGTTTGACATTGCAGAGAGGCAAACCAAGGTAAGTGTGGGGAAGAGTACCAATCTTGCAACCCAGAAGATTTGATAATTCTTGCATCTTCTCAGGAGGAGTGTTGATAGAGACCATTGTGGATTTTGAGTAGTTAATCCTAAGCCATGTGTAGTCCGTGTAGTAATTTAGCAGGTTTTTGATTTGTTGAGCATGTCTGTTGTCTGCATGAACCAGCAGAATGGTGTCATCTGCAAACTGAATAATAGGATAATCTGGGCTAGAGTTTTGCCTCAAAGGGGTGCTGACAATAGAATTGTGCATTGCTTCATTTATCATAGACTGGAGAACATCAGCAGCAATGACAAAGATCAAAGGAGAGAGAGGATCTCCTTGCCTCACACCCTTTTTACAGAGAAATTGCTTCCCAGGGATCACATTAATCCATTGGATCCATTTGGCTCCAAAACCTTTAGCCTGAAGAAATTGTATAACTGTATCATGACTGAGCATATCAAAGGCCTTTTCAAAATCCAGCTTTAGTAGGAAAAGTTATTCTCTACTGTGAAAGCACTGATGTACATACCCATAAGCCCAGGCCAAGCAATCTTGGATGCATCTGTTGTTCAAGAAACCATACTGATTTTTGTGAACCAGCTTAAGAATTACTTTCTGCAATCTATTGGCCAAGAGCTTAGTGATGATCTTTAAAGTACAGTTCAGCAATGAGATAGGCCTGAAATCTGTGGGACAAGTTGCATTATCATTTTTTGGAATAAGTGTTATGAAAGAGTAGTTGATGCTCTGTAAGTTAACTTACCAACATGAAAGTCATCAATGAGTTTGTAGAAATCCTGTGCAATTATATCCCAGCAGTGTTTGAGGAAAGCAGCATTGAAACCATCTGGCCCTGAAGATTTATCAGCTAGCATATTTTTAATAACCTTGTCAATCTCCTCCTTGGTGAAAGGAACTTCCAGATCTCTAAGACTTTCCAAGGGGTTGAGTAGGTGATCAAGTAGCAGTGGGTTTTGTGTTTTTGTGTCAGTACCCATCTTGTCTTTAAATGCTCTGTATAGAATTGCAGCTTTAGCATGATGATCATGATGTTCAAAACCTGAGTCATCTTTTAACATGACAATGCAATTGTTTCTATACTTGATGGTGGCCTTTGCTTGAAAGTACTTGGTGTTTGTCGGTGTTCTGGGAATGGGGGTCCCCAAACTTGCATGCCTGCGGCCCGCGGCGTGGCTGAGCCAGCAGGCCGTACGGCCTATCTTCACCAACAAAGCACCCAAGACCCTTGCGAGGGGCCAAGCCTCGTGAGGCGGACGACACAAGATCTCCTCTAGAGTGGCCTAGCTAGGCAGGCTCACGAGGAGCGGAGATATCAAGGCGAGGCGAACCTTACGAGGCTCTCATGACGTGAGCCGTGACGATCGACACCAGGCGGACGCCGGCGCACACAGCGTCCTTGTTTCCTCTTTGGTGCAAAGGGGGCAAGCGCAGCCGCGGAGTACCAAGGCTTCAGGCAAAGGTTTCCATTTCGGTGCAACAAGACCAAGACCATCGACTGCAAGACGGAGGTCACCGTGGAGCCCAGAGCAGCGTCACCACCAGAACTTTGTGCAGGCGAAGACTACTTTTGTCAGGATAGCTTGTACTAGCTGTCCCCCTTAAAATTAGCCCGCCATTGTTGGCTCCCTTCCCGCTCGATATTTGGGAAGAGAATCAGGGCCTCTATAAATAGGACTAGCCACCATAGTAGGGGCACAGACTCATCAGGCCCAGACACACACAAGTTCATAAGCACAAGAACACCTCAACCGCAGGAGGTCCCCTTGTATTGTTCATCGTCAGCCCAAGAGGCAATCCACCACCACCACACTTGAGTATGGTATTACACCACAACGGTGGCCCGAACCAGTATAAACCCTGTGTCCTTCTGTGTTGTGAGTTGGTAGAGTTCGTCCGGAAGATTCTAGCGAGAGAGAGCGTAGATCGGTTGGAGGGAAAGACTTTGCGCGCACCCCAGTGTTCGAACCTTAAGGGTTTGCCGGGACCCCATACCCTGACATTTGGCGCGCCAGATAGGAGTGCGCCGTAGCTTCCCTTCCATCGGTTCGTTGCTCCGTCATATCCATGTTAGACGCTCGCCGCGCTCGAGCTGAGCGTCGGGCCGCCCTCACCGCCCGCGTCGCTCAGACGGCTCCTGTCGGCAGGCCGCCTCGTCGTTCTCCATTCCCCGCTGCCAATGTTGCCACCGGCCCGGTGGGAAACGAGCAGCAGGCGTCCTTGCAACATCCTTCGGTGCGGCAGGACGGCCGCACCGCTACTCCATCACTCACCCCTGCTGGCTCTTTGTCTCACGCGCACCGCACTCTCATGGATGCACGGGCCGTGCTCATCGCGGCGAATGAGCTCCTGCATTACCGCCCCGTCGACGACGTCTATGAGGAGTGGCTCGACCGCTTTGCTAAGCTCGTCCGTGCTGCGGGGGGCTCTCTGGCGCCGTACCACTCTCTGCCTCCCCCTCAGCAGGCCACGGGCGACGGGGCTCGTGGTGTGCCCCCACCGCCTCGACCCCAAGACGGTGCCTTGGCACCAAGGCGTGCACCTCTGCTGCGTGAACCGCGGCGCCCGGCGCCCACGCGTGAAGAAAGGAGCTGCCAAGAAATCCCGCGGCCGCGAGAAGCTGCACCAGTGCTCCCAGCGCCACCTCATCAAGACCGCGCGACGCTCGCGGTGGCACAGCGCAGACCCCGCCAAGACCAAGCTCCGCCCCTGAAGCGTGCCCCAGCAACCACGGCAGGCTGCCGCGCCTTCACCCCTGAGCTGCGCAGTGTTGCCTGGCCGGGCAAGTTCAAGCCAGATCTGCCTCCTCGGTACGACGGCACCGCCGACCCCGCGGAGTTCCTGCAGCTCTATGATTTGAGCATTGAAGCGGCCAACGGCGACGAAAAAGTCATGGTGAACTAGTTTCCCATGGCTCTCAAGGATGGGGCCCGCTCCTGGCTCCTGAACCTGCAGCACAGCTCGATCTCCTCCTGGGACGAGATTCACAACCGCTTCGTCGCCAACTTCTAGGGCACTCGTGACCGCCCACCGGTCACGGGCGACCTGCGCCGCATCAAGCAGTAGCCAGGAGAGACCCTTCACAAGTACATCTAGCGCTTGAACAGCACTCACCTCAAGATCCCCAAGGTCAAGGACGAGGCCATCATCTCCGCGTTTTCCGATGGCGTCCACGACGTCAAGATGAAGGAAGAGCTGGCAATCCATGAGGAACTTTGCACGTCTCAGGAGTTGTCAATCTGGCGACTAGGTGTGCAAGAGCTGAGGAGGGGTGCCTCTCTCTCCTTGAGCTGCTAGCTGCAGGAGTGGAGGAAAAGAAGACCAAGGCCAAGGACGTGAAGCGCAAGGAAGCAGTGGTGCTCGCAGAAGAGCCCGACACCAAGCGAGGCAGAGATCAGCCCGAGCCATCCAAGAACGGCCGCCCATTCTGTGCCTTCCACAACCTGAACACCCACAACACCAGCGACTGTCAAGAGCTCAGAGCCATTCGGGAAGGACGCTTTGGCCGACGCCCCGAGCGCAACGACCGGGGATACGACCGTGGAGGAGGACGCAGAGGCGGACGCTGGGACGACCGTGGCCCGCGCCAGGAGTGGCGTGACCGGCCTCGTGAGGACCGCTGGCAGGACCAACCTCACGAGGGCGGCTGGAGGAACCCGCCTCGTGAGAATCGCCCCCAGGGAAAAGCTGGTCTTCCCCCGTTGCCGCCGCCAAGGAGGAACGACGACCACCACCAGGACGAGGGTGTCGGCATTCTGGGAATGGGGGTCCCCAGACTTGCCTGCCTGCAGCCTGCGGCGTGGCTCAAAGGGGGGCCCAGGACGGCCCGTCTTCACCAACACAAACCCAAGACCCTCGCGAGGGGCCAAGCCTCGCGGGGCGGACGATGAGGAGCTTCCTCAGGCACGGCCTCGTCAAGCCGGCTCACGAGGAGGCGGAGAGATCAAGGCGGGGTGCCTCACAAGGTGCCCGTGACGCAAGCCATGACGACTCAGGGCGCCAGGCGGGTGCCAGCCCGCGCAGCGTCCTCCTTTCCTCTTTGGTGCAAAGGGGGCAAGTGCAGCCGCGGAGTACCGAGGCATCAGGCAAAGGTTGCCATTTCGGTGCAACGAGACCAAGACCAGGAGGACTACGAGACGGAGGTCACCGTGGAGCCCAAGACGGCGTCATCACCAGAGCTTTGCACAGGCGAAGACTACTTTTGTCAGGATAGCTGATACTTGCTGCCCCCCTTCAAATTAGCCCGCCAATATTGGCTCCCTTCCCGCTCGATATTTGGGAAGAGGACCAGGGCCTCTATAAATAGGACTAACCACCCCTAGGGTAGGGGGGATCGAGAATCGGCCACCCCAGAAACAAGCTGGGGTCGAAATCGGGGTTCGGTCGGTTGGAGGAAGCAGAGAGAGAGAGAGGGAGAGAGAGAGAGAGAGAAAGGTGACTGAACTCCTCCGAGCAGTTCATCGCCCCATCCAAGAACAGACCCTCGCGAGGTTGTTCTTCCTTGTATTGTTCATCATCATCAGCCCAAGAGGCAATCCACCACACCACACACTGGAGTAGGGTATTACACCACAACGGTGGCCCGAACCAGTATAAACCCTGTGTCTCTTGTGTTGTTCTTTCCTTAGTTTTAGATCCTAGCATGGCGGAGGGGTGCAGGTAGGTAGGAGGCGAAATCTCCGCGCGCACCCCAGTGTTCGAACCTCAAGGGTCTGCCGGAACCCGAAATCCGACATTTGGTGCGCCAGGTAGGGGTGCGCCGGAATTCGTCTTTCACCGCCCCGTTCTCCTCCGACCATCACGCCCATGTGTGACGCTCGTCGGGCCCGCGCTGAGCGCCGGGCCGCACTCGCTTCCCGCGTCGCCCAGACGGCCCCTGTCGGCGGGCATCCACGCCATTCCCCATCACCTGCCGTCAATGCCGCCACCGGCCCGACGGGGGACGAGCGGCAAGCATCGTCCCAGCATCCATCCGTGCGGCAAGACGGCCACACCGCCACTCCCTCGCTCGCCCCGGCTGGATCTTTGTCCCGTGCGCTTCGCGCGCCCATGGAGGCTCGGGCCACGCTCATCGCGGCAAACGAGCTCCTGCGCTACCGTCCCGTCGACGACGTCTACGAAGAATGGCTCGACCGCGTCGCCGAGCTCGTCCGCGCCGCGGGGGGCTCTCCTGCGCCGTCCATTCCACTGCACTGCACCCCGCCTCGCGCGGGCGACGAGGCTCCGGCGGCGCCCCGGCCGCCTCCTCCTCAAGAAGACGCCATGGATCCAAGGCGCGTGGCCCTTGGGAGGAACCCGCTCCATCAGGCGCCAGCGCGGCAAGAGCAGAGCTGCCAGGAAGTCCCTCGCCCGCAAGAAGCTGCCCGGGCGCTCCCTGCTCCAGCGCGTCGCGACCATGCTCCTGCTCCCGCGCGTCAAGACCCCGCACTGCTCTCAGCTGCAGCGCGTGGGGACATGCAAGACCAAGCTCTCCGTCACCCAAGGCCTCCTGTGGCCACAGCAGGCTGCCGCGCCTACACCACCGAACTACGCAGCGTCGCGTGGCCCGGCAAGTTCAAGCCAGACCTGCCTCCTCGCTACGATGGCACGGCCGACCCTGCGGAGTTCCTCCAGCTCTACGAGCTGGGCATCGAAGCTGCCAACGGAGACGAGAAGGTCATGGCGAACTGGTTTCCCATGGCGCTCAAGGAAGGGGCCCGCACCTGGCTCCAGGCACAATCTCCTCCTGGGATGAGATGCGCACCCGCTTCATCGCCAACTTCCAAGGCACTCGCGACCTGCCACCCGCTGTAAGCGACATGCGCCGCATCAAGCAACAGCCCGGGGAGACCCTGCAGAAGTACATCTAGCGCTTCAACAATGCACGCCTCAAGATTCCCAAGGTGACTGAAGAGGCCATCATCTCAGCCTTCTCCGACGGCGTGCGCGACGTCAAGATGAAGGAGGAGCTGGCGATGCATGAAGACCTGTGCACTTCCTTGGAGCTGTTCAACCTGGCAAACAAGTGCGCCAGGGCTGAGGAAGGGCGTCTCTCCCTCCTCGAGCTGCCTGCCGCAGACCCAGAGGAGAAGAAGCTCAAGGCCAAGGATGTGAAGCGCAAGGGGGCTGCCGTGCTCGCGGCAGAACCAGACACCAAGCGGGGCAGAGATCAGCCCGAACCTTCCAAGGGCGGCCGGTACTGTGTGTACCACGACCTCCACACCCACAACACCAACGAATGTCAAGAACTCTGAGCTGTGCGAGAAGGAAGGATCGGCCGTCGCCCTGACCGCGGTGACCAGGGCAACGGTCGAGGAGGAGGAAGGAACGCAGGACGCTGGGAAGACCGTGGCCCGCGCCATGGGTGGCGCGACCTACCACGCGAGGATCGCTGGCAAGACCCGCCTCGCGAGAGAGGATGGAGGGATCAGCCTCACGAGGGAGACTGGAGGGATCAGCCTCGCGAGGATCGCCTGCAAGGCAACGCAGGCCTCCCACCGCTGTCGCCGCAACCAAGGAGAAACGATGACCGCCACCAGGACGAGGAGGCTGGGGGCTTCCAGGAGCCGCGCGCGATCGCCTGCATCCTGGGCGGGGCTCAAGCCCCAACCTCTCAACGCATCTTCAAGCAGTTCGCCCGCGAAGTGAACGCAGTCCTCCCCAGGTCGAAGCCACGCTCCCTCTCAGGTGGTCGACGTGCGCCATCACGTTTAGCTCAGCAGATCAGCTCAAGTGTGCGGCTACAGCCGGAGTTCTCCCGATGCTTTGCTCCCCAATCATCAGCAATGTGGTGGTCACCAAGACCCTCATTGATGGCGGGGCAGGGCTCAACATCCTGTCCGTGGAAACATTCAACAACCTCCAAGTGCCCTACAGCCAGCTTCAGCCAACCAAGCCCTTCTCCGGTATCACCGACGGCTCCACGGTCCCGATTGGGCAGGTCCGCCTCCCTGTCACCTTCGGGGCATGCGACAACTACCGCACCGAGCTCATCAACTTCGACGTCGCCCACATTCGCCTACCGTACAATGCCATCCTTGGGTACCCAGCGCTGGCCAAGTTCATGGCCGTAACTCACCACGGCTACAACGTCCTCAAGATGCCAGGAAGCGGCGGAGTCATCACGGTGCCATGTGAAGAGAAGGACGCGGTGTGTTCCCTGGAACGAGCCTTTCAGGCCGCATCACTGGAAGACCTGGATCGCGGAAGCAGGAGGCTTCCCGAGGCTGCCCCCAAGAAGAAGAAGACATCGTCCGGCGTGGCCCCTCAGGAGGCAGGCCCCTCTGGGCCCGCGCCTGCCCAGGGGGAACCTCCCTCCATTGCATAGGAAAGCACGCCCGGCACCCTCCTTAGGCAGGGCTCGGGGGCTCTCCCCTGGAGGGCCACCGACCTAGCTAGGGTCACGAGGAAGGCGCTTGGGCACCACCTGGAGGCGTGTTATGAAGCACGTTTCCCTCGAGAAGGAGCAAGGCAAGGAGATCCAGACCCTCAGGAGTTCATCAGCAAGGCCATTCAGGAGCTACAGGAGTCAAGAGTCATGAGAGGCGGCCGCCGCCTACCAGCAGTGGCCCCCCATCCAGGCGAGGATGGCGGGCTGCGCGTCTGCATCGATGTACCAGGGCTCAACCAAGTTGCCTCCCTAGAGCGCCTCTGGCCCTCCCAAGTGGGGCGCTGCGGAGGTCCACCCCACCGCTACGTTCGCATGCCTTACGGCTTGCCGAGCGCGGCTGACATGTACTAGCGCCTCATGAGGGGCATCGCAGAGGCACGAGAGGCCAGGCATTCCGCCGCCCTGGCGGAGATGAAGATGGTCCGTGAGGAGCCGCCAGCACCTCTGGAGCCTCCCGAGGCCCCTGGGCCTGGGGGCTCATGAGGATCAGCTTCCGCAGCCCACCGAGTCTGCTTCATCAACGCTCCTTCGTCTCAACATCATCAGGTGACATCTTTCTAGTTTCACTTCCAACTGGGAGCGCCCCCAGGGCTGCATTATTCCCAGGCCGCGTGGGTCCGTCCCTGCGGCGTGCATCCCTTTTTATTCCATGTCGTTAGCTTACCTTGTTGGGGGAGCCCCTCGGGCTGCATGATCCCCAAGTCGCTCGGGCCTAACCCAGTGATCTCCGCACTCCCAGCATCTATTTGAACGAATCCACTCCTTCGCGGCTAATGTGTTTTACCCAGTTGCCTGCTCAGCTGACGCCAACTAATGAAGCTGCTCCCAAACGGCACGACACTTGCACATGGGTCCGTCCCTGCAACGCCGACAAACCTGGATGGCTGAGCTCTGGCCGCGGCAGCCCCACATAGCATCACCTCGTCAAGCCTTCAGTGCCTCACTACCCCTCGGAAGCAACCCACGGCTGACCGTCAATTGTCATGGCAACCCTTTGCTTTTTCTATGATGGACCTGCAGGACCTCCCGAAGGAGCTGCGTCAGGCGAGGCCCTTGCGGTGTCTCCTTCGCTCTCGTCCGCGTGAACCGCTTGCACGTTAAAGGGGGGGTGCCTGAGCATCGCGACTCAGGGCTCCTACTGGCTCTCCAGCCCTCACCCTCTGGCCTTGACCACGGCATCGTGACCTGGCATACCAGCGACGGCTGAGACTCGCTCGAGGGCCGGGACCCGAGGACGTAGAGCAGAAAGGGGAGCAAAGGCGAGGGCGGAGAGACACATGAGTACCTCGCCTAGCAACCTCGCGCCTGCCGATGCATGGACCCGGCGACACACCAGAGAGTGGCCCCTGATCCTCGAGATAAGTCATCGCCCGGAAGCGCCAGCTACCGTGGCACCATCCCCGCACCTAATGCTATCCCATGTTAGCGACACCACTCTCCTTTCTCACCGAATGACGGCTGCTTGGGCGCCAAAGGGGACCTCCTGAGCATCGCGACTCAGGGGCTCTTACCGGACTCCGGGTCGCTCACCTCCTGGCCTTGATCACGACATCGTGACCTGGCATACCAGCGACGGCTGAAGCCGCCTTGGGACTGGGACCTGTCGGCGCAGAGCACCAAGCCCTCGTGAGGTTCGAAAGGGAGGACTGAGCTAAGACGGAATGAGCAACTCGCGCAAATTTATGACAAGGGTTATATTAACAAAACAAGATCACAGGCACCTTACAAGCCCCCACGGGGCGCGTTTTTGGTTCCTCGCAGGGAACAGATCCTGAAGAGATGCAAACTACGCGCGTCCCTGCAAAAGACACCATCATCAACAGTGGGCCGTCAAGCACCGACGCCAACCCCATTCAGATCAGAGTCGGCGACGGCCTGACGAGCCCGCCCTGCTCCAGGAGCGGCGCCGGCTCAGGGGCTCGTAGCTGTCATCACTCGTCTCTGGAGTCACGAAGGGCTCGCCAGAGTCGCTGGAACCCCCGACGTCTCCACCGCCTGAGGAGCCTCCAAGGGAGCGGGTGGTGAGCCCAGTCCTCGTCGCAGCAGGGCCCAGGCCACCTTCCCCGGGGCAGCATTCCAGCCGGCGCCCGCTCGCATCGAAGACCTTGAAGAGCATCACCGAAGCATCGTCATAGTCCAAGTGGATCGCGAAGACGCCCCTTGTCCTGCAAACCCGGGCGATCTCTCTCCAGCCCCGAGTCATGTAGACCTCGCCCGGGGCGACGACCGCGACCTCTGCCTCGGTCGCGAGGGTGCTGCAGCCGGTGTGCTGCAACCAGAGCTCCAGGGGCTCCCCCCGCGGGATGATGGAGGCGAAGAAGGGAGGCAGGCGGATCCAAGACTGAAGAGGAATGGCGACGTGGAGCACGAACTCTTGGGAGGAGCCCTTGGTGTGGACCCCAGGGGGGACGACCCACACCTTCGTGACCCGTCGGCGCCGACGGCGGCGCCGCCCGTGGCGGTCAGCATCAGCTCCTTCGGGGCCCTCGACGTGGGCATACAATGGAAGCGGGAACCCCGGCGGCGCCCGCTCGCCCCAAGGCCTCGACACCACCTGAAGGGCCCCTTCGTCCGGGCCACGGGGGATGAGCCGTTTCTTCGGCGGGAGTGGGTCTGGCCCCTCTCGAGGAGCCTTTCCCTTCTCTGCTGACAAGAACCGGCGGATCGGAGCCATCACGGCAAGACGGAGCAAGGATCAGGACGAAGGAGAAGCAAGGAGGGATGGACTGGAAGGGCGCGCGCCGTTCCGTACTTATAGCCGGCAAAGGCCAACCGCCAACCTCCACGATCGCAGGTAATCATGACCCTTTTTGCATGCAGGGACTTGTCCAATCCGTGCAGTTGCCGAGGCGTCGTGGGGAAGGGGAGACGCCCACGTCCAATCAACCGCCACGCGGCGCCCAAGGCCACAGGCTGTTAGGGCCCGCGGCGCTTCGTTCTTGCCCTTCCGCCTCCCTGCACGGCCAAGTCCGGGCGCGCCTTGAGCCCAGGGGCTACTGTCGGCGTTCTGGGAACGGGGGTCCCCAGACTTGCCTGCCTGCGGCGTGCCTCAAAGGGGGGCCCAGCACGGCCCGTCTTCACCAACACAAACCCAAGACCCTCGCGAGGGGCCAAGCCTCGCGGGGCGGACGACGTGGAGCTTCCTCAGGCACGGCCTCGTCAGGCCGGCTCACGAGGAGGCGGAGAGATCAAGGCGGGGTACCTCACGAGGTGCCCGTGACGCAAGCCATGACGACTCAGGGCGCGAGGCGGGTGCCAGCCCGCGCAGCGTCCTCCTTTCCTCTTTGGTGCAAAGGGGGCAAGTGCAGCCGCGGAGTACCGAGGCATCAGGCAAAGGTTGCCATTTCGGTGCAACGAGACCAAGACCAGGAGGACTACGAGGCAGAGGTCACCGTGGAGCCCAAGACGGCGTCATCACCAGAGCTTTGCACAGGCGAAGACTACTTTTGTCAGGATAGCTGATACTTGCTGCCCCCCTTCAAATTAGCCCGCCAATATTGGCTCCCTTCCCGCTCGATATTTGGGAAGAGGACCAGGGCCTCTATAAATAGGACTAACCACCCCTAGGGTAGGGGGGATCGAGAATCGGCCACCCCAGAAACAAGCTGGGGTCGAAATCGGGGTTCGGTCGGTTGGAGGAAGCAGAGAGAGAGAGGGAGAGAGAGAGAGAGAAAGGTGACTGAACTCCTCCGAGCAGTTCATCGCCCCATCCAAGAACAGACCCTCGCGAGGTTGTTCTTCCTTGTATTGTTCATCATCATCAGCCCAAGAGGCAATCCAACACACCACACACTGGAGTAGGGTATTACACCACAACGGTGGCCCGAACCAGTATAAACCCTGTGTCTCTTGTGTTGTTCTTTCCTTAGTTTTAGATCCTAGCATGGCGGAGGGGTGCAGGTAGGTAGGAGGCGAAATCTCCGCGCGCACCCCAGTGTTCGAACCTCAAGGGTCTGCCGGAACCCGAAATCCGACAGAGGGGGCTGGGGGCTTCCATGAGCCGCGCGCAGTCGCTTGCATCTTGGGCGGCGCTCAGACCCCAGCCTCTCAGCGCATCTTCAAACAGTTCGCTCGCAAGGTGAACGCGGTGCTCCCCAAGCTCGAGGCCACGCGCCCGCTCCGGTGGTCCCAGTGCGCCATCACCTTCAACTCGGCCGACCAGCTCAAGTGTGCAGCCACCGCTGGCACGCTCCCTATGTTGTGCTCCCCAGTCATCAGCAATGTGCAAGTCACCAAGACTCTCATCGACGGTGGCGTAGGGCTCAACGTCCTATCCGCCGACACATTCGGCAACCTCCAAGTGCCCTATGAGCAGCTCCAGCCAATCAAGTGTAACACCCTCGATGCGACTATAGCTCCCACGTGTCGAGGCACGACTTAGAGACATAATCGCATTGAAGGCATATGTCGCAAGTTAGGCAATCTTCACAACATCCCATGTAATATAAATAATAAAGGGGAGATAACATAGTTGGCTTACACTCGCCACGTCAATCAAGTACATAAATAACATTACATCATCCAAACACTCATGGCCCGACTACGGCGCCAAAATAAAAGAGAACCCAACATGCGACAACGGTCCCGTTCACCCCCAATTGGGCACCACTACTGATCATCGGGAAAGGAAACATAGTAACGTTGAGAGTCTTCATCGAACTCCCACATGAGCTCATACGCGTCTCCTGGAGCGGAATCATCAGGCCCTGCATCTGGTGTAATAGTAATCTGTGAGCCACAGGGACTCAGCAATCTTGCACCCTCGCGATCAAGACTATTTAAGCTTATAGGTATGACAAGGTAAATATGAGGAGCTGCATCGAGCGACTAGCAAGTATGGTGGATAACTTATTCGCAAAAGAGAGCGAGAAGAGGAGGCAAAGCGCAAGCGAGAAACTAGAGAGCAACCTGCGCAAATATTACTCCAACACCGTGTCCACTTCCCGGACTCCGCTGAGAAGAGGCCATCACGGTAACACACTCAGTTGATTCATTTTAATTAAGTTAAGGTTCAAGTTATCTACAACCGGACATTAACAAATTCCCATCTTCCCATAACCGTGGGCACGGCTTTCGAAAGTTCAAAACCCTGCAGGGGAGTCCCAACTTAGCCCATGACAAGCTCTCATGGTCAACGAAGGAATAGACCTCCTCCCAAGACGTTCCGATCAGACTCGGTATCTCGGTAATTCAAGACACTTCAACAGGTTAAAACAAGACCAGCAACACCGCCCGAATGTGCCGACAAATCCCGATAGGAGCTGCACATATCTCTTTCTCAGGGCACACTCAGATTGTCTAAACTTCCGGTAGGCCAGCCCAGAGTTGCCCCTGGTAGCCACCGGCGGCTGACAGTTTGGACCAACACTCAGAGGAGCACTGGCCCGGGGGGGGGTTAAAATAATGATGACCCTTGAGTCTGCAGAACCCAAGGTAAAGAAAAGGCTAGGTGGCAAATGGTAAAACCAAGGTTGGGCATTGCTGGAAAAGCTTTAATCAAGGCGAACTATCAAGGGGTTCCCATTATAACCCAACCGCGTAAGGAACGCAAAATTCGGGAACATAACACCGATATGACGGAAACTAGGGTGGCAAGAGTGGAACAAAACACTAGGCGAGAGGCCGAGCCTTCCACCCTTTACCAAGTATATAGATGCATTAAGATAACAGGATAATATAATGATATCCCAACAAGTAATTAAAAGATGTTCCAACAAGGAACGACCTCCAATCTTCACCTGCAACTAGCAACGCTATAAGAGGGGCTGAGCAAAGCGGTAACATAGCCAATCAACGGTTTGCTAGGACAATGGAGGGTTAGAGATTTGACATGGCAATTTAGGAGGCTTGAAAGCAAGTGGTAGGCATCATAGCATTGGCATAGCAAAAGAGCGAGCAAACTAGCATAGCCAAGATAGTAGTGATTTCGAGGGTATGATCATCTTGCCTGCACAGTTGTCAGAGTTGACTGGATCCTCGAAAACAAACTCAACGGGCTCCTCGTTAGCGAACTCGTCTCCCAGCTCTACCCAAACAAGACAAACAAGCAACAAGGGCACAATCAACCACGTGCAAACTCAAACAACACAATGCAAAGATGATATGCTATGCGGGATGCGATGCGGGATGCAAAATGCAAGATATGACAGGAAAAGCATGAACCTGGCCTCAACTTGGAAATCTAAGTGTGCCACTGGAAAGATGAGATGAAATCGCTTGAAAACGATATAAAGAACGCCGGAATCGAAGTTACGGTTTGGAAATGGCAAGCGATTCAAAAGTGACACCGGTCTGCGATTTACAGCAAGTAGCCATCTAAATGCAATGAGATGAACATGCTACAGCACCCAAACATGACAACAAAATACATGGCAGGGATGCACACAAGATGCTTAACAAAAGTCTAGCATTGAGCTATGGCCAATTCATCGATTAACATGTTCAACTAAGCATTGCAAAAATGCATATGACAAACAGATCTCAGACTTAGTGAAATTAACACTTGTCTGGAATTTCAGATCAGGTAGCCCTCTTCGGAGCAACAAAACTATATGCTACATGATCTGAACATGGCAAAGTAAAACATGGCATGGAGCTACTCAAAGAGCTTAACAAAAGTCCCTTAGTGAGCTTGAGCCAAAAGGGATCAGAAAATACCATTGCAAGCACGTGAACATAGCAAAAACATAATCAGTTTTCAGACTTACTGAAAAACTGACACATGCTGAAATATAACTCAAGTAGGCATGTTTACGAGCTCGATGCACTCACTACGGTGCAAGTCATGGAAAGACAAGCATACACCCATCAATAAGGCACAAAATACGAGCTAGACATGGCAAAAACAATAGCATAGCATGCACGGATCAACTACAACATCATCAGCAAAATTGCAAACAAGTTGACAATCTGCCCAGATTCACAAAGTAGCAAAAGCAGAGCTCGATTGACTCAAGCTAGGGTGCTCCATAATTGCAAACAAAGACATGGATGGATTGATCACTACAATATTAACAAAACATCCTTACTGATCATCCTCAAAAGAGACACGGATCACTAGGAAACAACAAGAACATATAGCATCATGAGATAAACAGCTCAAGGACTTAGTGGAATTGCTAAGTCCCTGAAAACAGAATTAGCAAGTGCACCACTTTGCAAGCTTGCACAAGACACCACACACATCACAAAAATACACGGGTTGCACCTCTGGAAAGATGACAAAACCCTTAACAAAATACATGTAGAGCATCAGGGCATAACATGCACACAATAATCATGGCAAAAATGACAAAAACCTAAATGGAGTAGCAGATCTGACAAATATCTCAAGTAGCCCTCTTCTAACAGCATTTCGGGCATCAACATGAACTCAAATGAAACTGATGCAATGGAATTAAATGATGTACTCTCTGAGATGAACATTTTGATATGCTATATGCATGAATCTGAGCTACGGATGCAAAGTTACGGAGGCGCGAACATGAGCACTTGGATCAGAATTTCTGGGACTTAGAGAAAAAGATCAACCTCCGGATTAGGGTTTACTGTTCATGGATCTGGATCGGGGCACGGAAATCGAGGAACGACGGCCGGAGTTACTGTTCACACCGGAGCTCGACGGAGAGGGAGAAGACGGCCGGGGCGGCGAGGGTGGCCGCGGGGGCGGCGCTCGGCGTGGAGGGAGTCGGCGGCCGCGGCGGCCTGGGACGGCGCCGGCGAGGGGCTGCCGGAGCGGGGCGGCTCCGGTGGCGAGGAAGAGGCGGTGGGGTCAGCGGGGTCCGGCCGGCGTCGCGGTGGCACGCGGCGGCTTCGGTCGCCGGGCGGGAGGAGGCGGCGGCGGCGGAGCGAACGAGGCGGCGGGGCCGGGCGCGGCAAGGCGGCGGCGGCTTCGGGCCGCGGGGGCCCTCCCTGGGCCTCCCGGGCCGCGCGGTGGGAGGCGGCGGCGAGGCCACATGGCAGCGCGCGACTGGTGCCGGGGCGGCGCGGCGGAGCGTTCGGCGCGGGCGGACAATGTCCGGCGCGTCGGAGGGGATTTTAAGGGTTTCGGGGGGAGAAAGATCCGAAATTCGGGGGGTCTATATATAGGCATAGAGAGAGCTAGGAGATTCCAAATGAGGTGCGGTTTTCGGCCACGCGATCGTGATCGAACGCTCTAGATAATGGAGCAGAGTTAGGCGGGTTTTGGGCCAAATTGGAGGGGTGTTGGGCTGCGACACACACGAGGCCTTTTCGGTCCCTCGGTTAACCGTTGGAGTATCAAACGAAGTTCAAATGGTACGAAACTTGACAGGAGGTCTACCGGTAGTAAACCAAGGCCGCTTGGCAAGTCTCGGTCCAATCCGGAAATTTTTAATCCCCGCACACGAAAGAAAGCTAGAAATCACCACCAGAGGAGAACGAAGCGCCGGAAAGCAAAACGGACAACGGGGAAAATGCTCAAATGCATGAGACGAATACGTATGCAAATGCAATGCACATGATGACATGATATGAGATGCATGACAACGATAACAACACACGAAGACAAAGACCCGAACCCGAGAATATATAATAACTTAACACCGGAAATGGCAAGAGTTGGAGTACAAATTGGGAAAGTTACATCCGGGGTGTTACATCAAGCCTTTCTCAGGAATGACTGACGGTTCCACCACACCAATAGGGCAAGTCCGCCTGCCTGTCACCTTCGGGGAGCACAAGAATTGCCGCACCGAGCTCATCGACTTCGACGTCGCACACATCCGCCTGCCGTACAATGCCATCCTTGGGTATTCATCCCTGGCCAAGTTCATGGCAGTCACTCACCACGGCTACAACGTCCTCGAGATGCTAGGAAGCGAGGGGATCATCACGGTCCCGTGTGAAGAAAGGGATGCGTTGTGCTCCCTTGAGCGCGCCTTCCAAGCCATGGCAGTCGACAACCCTGACAGCAGAAGTGAAGGCCCTTCGGAGACCATCCCCAAGAAGAAGCTACCGCGCCGTGAAGGACCCCAAGAAGATGGCGCCGCATCAGGAGCCTCATCAGGATCGGCGCCTGCTCCAGGGGCGCCTCCCTCCACCGCATAGGAAAGCGTGCCCAGCGCCCTCCTCACGCAAGGCTCGGGGGCTCTTTTCTAAAGAGCCTCAGACCTTGCCAATCTCACGAGGGAGGCGCTTGGGCACCACTTGGAAGCGTGCTTCGCGGCACGTGTTCCTCAGGAGAGCATGGGGCAAGGAATGCCCACCACCCAGGAGTTCATCACCAAGACCACCCAAGAGCTACAAGACGCAAGAGCCATGTGTGGCAATCGCCGCTCATAGAGTGTGGCTCACCACCCAGGCGAGGGTGCTGAGCTGCGCGCCTGCATCGACATCCCAGGGCTCAACAGGCCCGCATCTCAGGAGCGCTTCTGGCCATCGCGCGCGGGCCGCTGTGAGGGTCCACCACACAGCTTCGTTTGCATGCCCCTCGACTTGCCGAACGTGGCGTCGGCCCATCAGCGCCATGTACGGCAAGTCCAAGCGGCTCAGGAGGCCAGGTTCCACGCCGTTCGGGAGGAGATGGCGGCGGCCTTCAGGGAACCTCCTAAACCCCCAGAGCCTCTCGAGGCTCAGGGTCCCGGTGGCTCATGAGGAGTCATTCCTTCGACGCGTGGCTTCAGCTGCACCAGCTCTACTTCGTCTACCGACCCAGGTGACATCTTCCAAGTTCATTTAAACTGGGAGCGCCCCTCAGGCTGCACTATTCCCAGGCCACGTGGGTCCGTCCCTGTGGCATGTATCCCTTTTGCTTATGTTCCTAAGCTTACCTCACAGGGGGCGCCCCTCGGGCTGCATCACCCCCACGCCGCTCGGGCCAGACCCAGTGGCATGTACCTTCCTGTATTTATCTCGGGCAATCTGCTCTTCATGCTTAACCTGCCAACTGCTATCACCTGTTTGATCACCGCCTGCCACGGGTCCGTTCGCCCCATGCAATTTGCTTGCATGTTAAAAGGGGGCTCCCGAGCATCGCGACTCAGGAGCTCTTACTGGCTCTCCAGCCCTCACCTCTGGCCTTGACCACGGCATCGCGACCTGTCATACCAGCGGCGGGTGAGCTCGCTCGAGGTCCGGGACCTGAGGACATAGAGTGCTTGCATCTAACCGCCTTGCAGGGACATACATTCACCAAGACTCAAGACCAGGTGCAACCCGCCTTGAGGTAGGGCCTCGTGAGTCCCGCGCTGGCTCACGAGTGCCCAGATACACCTCGCAGCCCTGTTGTGCAAGCCACGTGTCAGGGCGGGGCTGTACACACCCCGGGGGCTCCTCCCGGAGGGGGGGCCCCATCCCATGCCCAAGTGGAAGATCCATGCTCCACGCTGGCTGTCGACACTGCCAAGGAGCGGCTATGCTCGTGCACAAACAGAAGCACTACGCTCCGCGCTAGTGATAAACAACTGAGGGCAACCCCATGGTCGTACCAACCTCAAGGAGCCCAGCGCCCAGCCTCACCACGACGTCTCCCCTCAGGAGAGTCGCGCGAGGGGGCTGGGCATGGGGGATGCGCTCGGGTCACGCCCAAGCGCACGCCGCCTAACCAGGTCCCCCGGACCTGGGCGTCGCGCGCCCCTCCCGAGGCCTTGGCGAGGTCAGGTATGGAAATTGTTTGAACGTCAAGGGGTACTCCTGAGCATCGCGACTCAGGATCCTAACTGGTCACGTAGCCCTTCACTCCTTGGTCCGTCCTGGTCTCTGGTCGGCCCAATGGCGGTTGAGGTATCCGCGGGGCCGGGCTCTGCCGACGTAGAACATTAATCTATCCTCACGAACTCTCCCTATATGTTGTTCGCACGTCAAGGGGGACTCCTGAGCATCGCGACTCAGGAGCCTAACTGGTCACGTAGCCCCTCACTCCTTGGTTCGTCCTGATCTCTGGTCGGCCCAACGGCAGTTGGGGTATGCGCGGGGCCGGGCTCTGCCGACGCAGAACAAGGCAAATAAGGAAGGAAAACGCAGAATCTCAAAGCAAATATTACAAGCATACTGTTCTCACAATACCAAATGAAAAAGTCTAAACGCCTCCACGAGGCCTGATGTATGTCGCAGGAACAAAACAAGGAGAATAGCCGTGGGTCACCCGTGGATGTCGCTGTCGCCTGCGGAAGGAGCTCCCCTGTGGGCGACGATGTCTTCACCTTCTCCACCAGCCGCAGGATCCGCGGCATCACCAGACAGAGGATCGGAGACAAAGCCGCGGAACTTCCCAGCAAAGCCTCCACTTGACCTTGAACGGCTGCGGCGGCGGTCTCGTAGAGATCTTCAGCCACAGGCTCCAGTAGCTCGTCAAACTGGGCATTGGGGTCGCGGAGGTGCAGATGGCTAAGGACGCGAGTAAGAGCGGCTGAAGACAGAACGCGAGCTTCCGCCTCCGACATGGGACCGAGGCCCTCAACGACCTCCTCAAGCGCCTTCACCACGAGAGAAAGCAGCTGGGCGGGGCCGTCCTCGTCGGTATCCAGCGGCTTCTCCAGGCCACGCTCGTGGAGCGTCTTCAGCGCCTCTCGAGATCTCTTCTCGAGATCGGCGAAGGCCACACGGTCTTCGGCCAAGACCCGTGCCTTGGCATTGAGATTGGCCTCCTTCGCCCCCATCTTTTGCTCCAGCTCCTCCAACCGGTTGCGCTCGGTAACCTGCCTCTTCCCCAGATCCGCTAGCTCAGCATCACGGTTCTTGACAGCTTCCTCCCAGGCCTTCATCTCCTTCTCCTCTGCTTCGCGGCGGCGCGCCTCTTCGGTGTGCTTATCGCGCGGGCTCCGCAACTCGTCCTCCAGCACTTGGCAGCGGTCACGGACGGCCTGGGCCTCTTTCAGCGCCTCCTCACGATTGGCCGCAGCGCCGACAGCCACTTGCTTCTCCCTCTCGGAAGCCGCAACAGCCTGGCCCAGCGCCGCGAGTACCGCCAGGTCAGAGTGAAGCCAGCCGGAGGCCAACTCCAGACGCCCGGCCACTAGGCACGGGTCAGCGCTCAGGAGATCCTCCTACAGTTGGGTCATCTCTGAAAAGGCACGCTCCAAGACGGCAGCTGGAGCAGAGGAACCAAGGAGTGGAGGCGCAGCAGTAGGAGGGAGTGGCGCCGTCACCAAGGCTTGGGAGACCGCGGGCTCCGGAGCAGCTGGGACCTCATCAGCCGCGCCAAGTACCGGCACCCCCGGAGCCAGCGGGGCCATGGGGGCTGACTCCATGCAATGGGGATCCTCTTGGCCCCGCGAAGACGACCGGGCTGGGGAGGCACGGGCGATGTTGCCTCCTTGCTCTGCGGAGGGAGGCGCAGCTACCTTACCATCCTTCCTCTTCTTCGCCAAAGATGTCGGCCTAATCAACCAAAGGCGAGCGTCAGAAATGAACAGGCACATGCATGGACCAAGCGAAGTTCGAGACACCTACCGGTCCACCGCAAGGTACTCCACCCTTTGCTTGTGAAGCTTGAGGCCCGATAGCATCGGGACCTGAGGAGCAGGCACTCGGGCTCCGGTGGGGCCATGCGGTGCGGAGGCGGAACCGGATCCAGCCCCGGGAGGTGTTGGAGTGGAGGCGGCACCACGGTCCACCAGCGATCACCTACCCTTCGTCGAAACGAGGGGTTGCTCTTTCCCTCCTTGGTAGGCGTCGGCCTCAGCATCATCAGGAAGGGCGCGGAGAATCTCGGCCTTGCTCGGAGGGGAGGTCTCTTCCACCTCTTTCGGGGTCTCCTCAGAGTCCTCCTCCTCCCCCCCCCCTCTCTCTGCGGGACTCGCCAGAAGACACCTCCACCGGCTTGGCGCCGAAGGAGCTCCCGAAAGCACCGTCGGCACCAGCCCGCATGCATCAAAAGTCGGCCTGGAGGCGACGAATTCCTCCCGGTCCCTGCGTTGGAACAAGGGAATGAAGGCGCTAGGCGGGTGCTCCTGGTTGTCTCCAACTATGAGGCGCAGGACGGCGTCCAGTTCGTCGTCAGGCAGGTCCCCCGGCCTCATACGGGCCTTGTTCTCCCCTCCTTCAAGCTGCCAGAAGGGACGCACGCGCGGTTGGAGTGGGGCGACCCGCAGCGTCAAGAACTCCCTCAGGAGCATCGCTCCCGTTATTTTAGCCGCCTTGCATTGCCCGGCTTCAGGTCAGCCATCATCTGCTCCAACACTGACGACGCCCGTTCGTCGACAAGCTCCACCCTGGGCCACTCCTTGCCTTGCCGAGGCGTCTCCGTCGGCAACACCGGGCACGGATGGGCGAGCTTGGCGTCCACCATGACCCACTTGGATCGAGTGTTGTCGGCCCTCTTTCCGGTGCTCGAGATCAAGTTCGCCTTGCCGGACGCGACGAAGTTAGCGCATCCAGAGATGTGGCCCTCATTGACGCGGAGGAAGAAGAAATGGCGCAGGAGCGCCACGGACGGCATCACGCCCAGGCAGGGGCGGAGCTTTATTGGGGCCAAACCAGGCCGTGGCCCGCCTAGGTTTTCACAAATTTTTTATACCTATACATAGCCTACTCAGCCAGGAGACCAAGGCTATTACGATCAATGGATCGATCCAACGACGGGCCGACGGCAGGAGCGCACACAGCACGAACAGCGGCCGCCAGCCGGCCGGGACTAAAGCCTCCGCCACGTGCATCTCACGCAAGCGCAGATCTTGTGGCCCTTCTGCGCGTAGTTCAGAGTTCAGACAACCTCCTTGCTGATAAATGCATGCTGCTATCTTCCTGCTGCCTGCTGCACGGTTCCACCTACCTCCATGCGACCTCACCGTAGCACCATCGTCCCTCCCCTCCAGGTTCCGGCCTCCGCACCGGCCAGTCCTGCCGTCGGGATCCTGCCGCAGTGCCGCCCAGAAGCCTTCGACTCCAGCCTCCACTGACCTCTGCAATCCACTACGAACCAATCAGGACTGCGTGGGGCGCAGCCGACGCTGAGTAGAGCTGGATGTTCATGCGCTGGGTAATTTCTACTCCTTCTGTCTCGTAATGTTAGACGTTTTTTCTCATTACACTAGAGTGAAAAAACGTCTTGTATTATGAGACGGAGGGAGTAAATATCTTCGGAGCAGTGGGTTTCTGATATCAATTGATTCAACTGAGCATAATTAATGCATTTTCATTATCAATTTATATGTGGAAATAGAAGATAAAGATACAATTTTTCTTGGTGGATCAGCGGGTTGTCACTTGCTTGTTTACACATAAGATGAAAGTTCCATGAGAACAAGTAGTCACTGATGCCTAAAAAAATCGTGCTCTTCATTAGCTTGGTCCGCCCAACTTTTTCTTTGAAGCTCTGCCACTGCACCCAGGTATGCCTCACAGTAGTAGGCAAAGATGGACAGAAGGAGGACAGAGTTGGGATGGAGGTGCAACGCTTGCAGCCCATAGTGGTCGAGGACTTCGTAAAAGAAATCAGAGAAGGGAGGAACCAACCCGACAGCAACGCTACTCGAGAAGAAGGGAAAGAAGGTGCTCCCCTCAGGCTCTGACTCGTCGGAGGCAAGCCGGAGCTCCGTCTTCCCCCACTCGTTGCTCTCGCTCACCGTCAGCAGGCGCACGGAGGCAAGGCTCTTCTCCGTGACAGTAGGCGCCTCAAGAGCGGGCTCATACCAAGCCGGGGACGAGGAAGTCTTGACCTTGTGCGGCGCCATGGGCGATAGATGCGGAGCGAGGTCGGGGCAGATCTGTGGGTAGCGGCGGTGAAGAGCAAGAAAGGGGATCTGGAGCGAGGCGAGGAAGAAGCAAGGAAGGCAAGTTCCGCCCGCGCCAGCCTTTTGTCAGGTCAAGCAGTTGCGGAAACGGCATGGGGAAACGAAGGCGCCCACGTCCAATCAACTGACACGCGTCAACCGAGGCCGCAGGCTTTGGGGGCCCGCGGTGCTCCGAACTTGACCCTTGGCTTCGCCACGAAGCCAAGCCCGCATGCACCTTGGGCCCGGGGGCTACTGTCGGCATTCTGGGAACGGGGGTCCCCAGACTTGCTGCCTGCGGCCTGCGGCGTGGCTGAGCCAGCAGGCCATACGGCCTATCTTCACCAACAAAGCACCCAAGACCCTCGCGAGGGCCAAGCCTCGCGAGGCGGACGACGCAAGACCTCCTTTGGAGTGTCCTAGCTAGGCAGGCTCACGAGGAGCAGAGATATCAAGGCGAGGCGAACCTCACAAGGCTCTCGTGACGTGAGCCGTGACGATCGACACCAGGCGGGCGCCAGCGCGCACAGCGTCCTTATTTCCTCTTTGGTGCAAAGAGGGAAAGCGCAGCCACGGAGTACCAAGGCTTCAGGCAAAGGTTGTCATTTCGGTGCAACAAGACCTCGGTGCAACAAGACCAAGACCATGGACTGCAAGACGGAGGTCACCGTGGAGCCTAGAGCAGCGTCGCCACCAGAACTTTGTGCAGGCGAAGACTACTTTTGTCAGGATAGCTTGTACTAGTTGTCCCCCTTCAAATTAGCCCGCCATTGTTGGCTCCCTTCCCGCTCGATATTTGGAAAGAGGATCAGGGCCTCTATAAATAGGACTAGCCACCATAGTAGGGGCACAGACTCATCAGGCCCAGACACACACAAGTTCATAAGCACAAGAACACCTCAACCTCAGGAGGCTGTTCTCCCCATGTATTGTTCATCGTCAGCCCAAGAGGCAATCCACCATCACCACACTAGAGTAGGGTATTACACCACAACGGTGGTCCGAACCAGTATAAACCCTGTGTCCTTCTGTGTTGTGAGTTGGTAGAGTTCGTCCGCAAGATTCTAGCGAGCGAGATCGTAGATCGGTTGGAGGGAAAAACTTTGCGCGCACCCCAGTGTTCGAACCTTAAGGGTTTGCCGGGACCCCATACTCCGACAGTGTTAGCCTCCCTCATCTTAAGCTTTCTTATGGTGGCTCACTGCTTCCAGTATTTCTTCTGATTTTTCAGTGTGATTGCCAGGTGACTCTTGATAATTGTTGAGTATGTATTGTGTATTGCGCGTGTATTGGATTTGTGGTCCACCTGCTAGTCTTGTATAATTGAGGTAGAGGTCTTCCCTTGTAATATATATGCGTGCACCAGCACCCCGATCAATACATTGTATTGCAAATTGTCTATCCACATAGTATCAGTTTTCTAGGTTTTATCTCTCGCTTCCGCCGCCGCCGCGCGTCTCCCCCGCGTCGCCGCCGCCGCCCGCGCGCCCTACCGCGCCGGCCGCCCCGTCCGATCCCATCGCCTAGCCGCCCACCAAGCCGCTCCTCTCGCCCAGTCGCTCGTCGTGCTGCTCCTCTCGCCTGCTAGCATCCCTTGCCCCGCCAGCATCCCTTGCCCGGCGCGTCTCCTCCGCGTCGCCGCCGCCGCCCACGCGCCCTACCGCGCCGGCCGCCCTGTCCGATCCCATCGCCTAGCCGCCCACCAAGCCGCTCCTCTCGCCCAGTCCCTCGTCATGCTGCTCCTCTCGCCTGCTAGCATCCCTTGCCCTGCCAGCATCCCTTGCCCCGCCAGCATCGACCGCCCCGCGTGTGTTGTTTCGGCCGAAAGGATCGATCAAAGAAGTGGCTGCTGGGTGTTGACTAGTACGTAGAAGCTAGCTTCCCGTAAGGATCCATCAGCCTGTGTGCCTGCTTGTGTACGTCCTTGTTGTCGTATTCCATTGCAATCGTCGCCTGCTATCCGATCCGACCCGCCGCTCCACGCCAAGCCGCTACACGCACGCCGCCCGCGTCTCGTAGCGCTGCAGCTGCACGCCCGCGTTGCCGTTCGCCGCGTTGACCGCCTAGTCAGCCCGCGCCGCGCTTCGCTAGCTGCCGCCCCTGCTTTTCCACACGCGTCGCCGCTTCTTCAGCTGCCGCGCCTTTCTCTAACCCTAGCCACTGCCGCCGCGCAGTGTTTCCTCGCGCGCACCGCCGCCGCTCCCCATCACCGCCGCGCAGCGCCTTCCCGCGCGCGTTGTCGCCGCCGCTCCCAACCGCCATCGCCGCCGCCGCGCCGCGCCTCCCCGCGTGCGCCGCCGCCGCCGTTTATGGACTCTCCGAGCTACTTCACCATCTGCGGTGGAACCGCTCCACCGACCGCGCTGATCCAGTTGCGTCCTCCCGCACCCGTCGGGTATTACCCGTTGTCGCCACCAGCGCCTCCCCCGCAACACCCGCAATGGGGAGGGGGCCGACGCAACCGGTGTGGCGGCGGTCGCCGCCGTTGCAGCCGCAGCAGGCCCAGGACACTGGGGGGGCACCGCACTATCAGCAGGCTCTCCCCGCTAGCCACCAGGCGTTCATCGGCGCGCCCTTTCAACCGACTGGCGCCGGCTACGGCGCCCTCCTTGTGTCGCCGCCCCTCGGTGGTTATGGCCCGACCGTCATGACGCCGCTCTATGGGGGCCTTCTGTCACTGCCGGTACCTGTGCCATGGGACGACACCCTCCTCGCCGCCCAGCACTCCGCGCCGTCGCCGAGTAGCTCTGTCGATGGAGATGACTGGTACATGGACTCAGGTGCTACTGCGCACATGGCAGCTCATCCCGGTAACCTAACCTCCTCCACTCCTGTTCACACACCCACTCGTATCACCATCGGCAACGGCTCCTCCTTACCTATTACTCATATCGGTAGCACTAGCTTTCCCTCCACTTCCACACCCATCACTATGTCTAATGTTCTTGTTTCACCTGATCTAGTCACGAACCTAGTTTCCGTTCGTCGTCTTACTCGTGAGAACCCACTTACTGTTGAATTTGACGGTGTTGGCTTTTCTGTGAAAGACGCACGTACCCGGATGGTCCTTCACCGATGTGAAAGTCCCGATGAGCTCTACCCCATGCACGCCGGCGCCTCCACATCCACATTCGTCGCCCTTGCCGCCAGTGTTGACCTTTGGCACGCTCGCTTGGGTCACCCCAACCACACTGTCTTACGTCAAATTCTTAGGAGTTTCTCTTTCTCATGTGATAAGCTCGACGAGCACTCTTGTGAGGCTTGTCGCTTAGGCAAGCACGTTCGTCTTCCCTTTAGTGCGTCTTCTTCGGTTTCCACTTTTCCGTTTCAATTACTTCATAGTGATGTTTGGACATCTCCCGTTGCGAGTAACACGGGCTATCTATACTACTTGGTGATTTTAGATGATTATTCTCATTATGTGTGGACTTTTCCTCTTCGTCGTAAATCTGATGCTTTAGCCACACTCACCGCCTTTTATTCCTATTTCACCACCCAGTTCGGTCGCCCCATACTCGCACTCCAAACTGACAACGGAAAAGAGTTTGACAACGTCGCTTTTCGCACACTTCTTGCCTCTCACGACACCACCTTCCGTCTGACTTGCCCCTATACTTCCCAGCAAAATGGGCGCGCCGAGCGCATTCTCCGCACTCGTAATGATCGCATTCGCATGTTACTCTTTCACTCTAACGTGCTCGCTCGGTTTTGGCCCGATGCCCTCGCTACCGCCACTCTCTTAGTTAACATTCGCCCGTGTCGCCCCCGGTGGAACTACACCCCTCACCACCTTCTCTTCGGCACACCACCATCCTATGATGGTCTCCCCATCTTCGGGTGTCTCTATTATCCTAGCACCGCGTCCACCACGCCACACAAACTCGCACCACGATCTGTCCCATGAATATTCCTAGGCTACCCTCCTAACACCAAAGGTTACCGGTGCTATGATCCTGTCACTCATCGTGTGTACACCTCGAGGCATGTGTACTTTGTCGAGACGGTGTTTCCTTTTTCTCAGGTTCCTCCAGCTTCGGCCCCTTCGGCGCTGGCCCATGCGCCCCCTTCATGGAGCGATGCGCGACAGCAGCCCCCGGCGCCCCCCCCCCCGGCACGGCGCCCTCTGCCGCCACCACCTGGCTTCGTGACTTCCTCCCCCGAGGTCGAGTCCGAGCGGGCCCCCGGGTCCCCGTCTCCCTCATACGAGGTTGAGCCCGGCACCCCGCCCGCCCACCTTGCGACGGGCTCGATGTCACCCTCGCCCTTCGCCTCTTCCGCCGACGGCTCGGCCGCTGCTACTGCCGCCGCGGCCCCTGCCGCCACCGCCGCCGCACCGGGTGCCCCCGCCGCCGCGGCACCCGCCGGCCCTACTGCCTCGCCACTTGGCGTGACTACCCGTGCCCGAGCAGGAGTGCTTCGGCCCAGCACGCGCTACTCCGCTAACGAGTATGTGTGCGTCGCCTCGATGTCGACGCCATCACCCGTCCCCACCTCCGCTCGCGCTGCCCTTCGGGATCCCCACTGGCTAGCTGCGATGTAGGAGGAGTTTGACGCCTTACAGCGCAACCGCACGTGGCAGCTTATTCCCCAACCCCCTCGTGCCAACATCATCTCTGGCAAGTGGGTGTTTCGCCACAAGACTCGCCCGAACGGTTCTCTCGAGCGCTACAAGGCTCGGTGGGTGGTTCGTGGTTTTCGGCAGCGCGCGGGCGTGGACTTCACCGACACCTTCGCTCCAGTTGTGAAACCGGGCACGATTCGCGCCGTGCTTCAGCTGGCGGTCTCGAGCGCCTGGCCTGTGCACCAGTTGGATGTCTCCAACGCCTTCTTGCACGGCCATCTCGCTGAGTAGGTGTTCTGTGAGCAGCCCACTGGTTTCGTCGATGCCGAGCACCCCGACTTCGTGTGCTTGCTCTCCCGTTCTCTTTACGGGTTGAAGCAGGCGCCTCGGGCTTGGTACCAGCGTATCGCAGCCTTCCTGCAGTCTCTCGGATTTCGGTCCACTCGCTCTGATGCTTCACTCTTCGTGTATCATCAGGGAGTTGACACTGCATATCTGCTGCTCTATGTCGACGACATCATCCTCACGGCGTCCGCCCCCGACCTCCTTCAGCGGCTGACTGCTCGTCTTCGTGATGAGTTCGCCCTCAAGGACTTGGGGTTTGTGGCCCACCTCCTAGTCTTGTATAGTTGAGGTAGAGGTCTTCCCTTGTAATATATATGCGTGCACCAGCACCCCGATCAATACATTGTATTGCAAATTGTCTA
This sequence comes from Triticum dicoccoides, assembly GCF_002162155.2. Classification (NCBI taxonomy): domain Eukaryota; kingdom Viridiplantae; phylum Streptophyta; class Magnoliopsida; order Poales; family Poaceae; genus Triticum; species Triticum dicoccoides. Next base: position 205,036,817 of record NC_041384.1, on the reverse strand, counting down.
TCCACAATAATCTCTCTGCCATTAGCTTCCTCAACAGATAGAGTTCTGAATTCCTCAAGTTGATCGTAGCATAAGATTAGGAAGTTTGAGTTATCAATAATCTTCTTCAAGTCTGAAATCTCCTTTGACCTAAATATCCCGTGTCACAACTATCGTATGTTGACGGTTGAAGGCGACCATTCGATCTTTCCCTGCACACCTTTTTTCCATTGACATTCATAGGAAGAAAAAGGAGAATAAGATTTGGATAGATACTGTTATGTTAAAAAAAACAAAGAGGACCATTTGGACATAAACGATGCATCTGCTGCAACTCTGCTCGATAAGGGGGAGCGACTACAATAGAAGAATGGCTTGTGATGCAAAAATAGAAAAACGAATATGGGCCGTCGGATCCATTGTGGATGGTACAGATTCAAGTGGGGGATCCTAGGCCACTTAATGTGTATTTTATGAAAACCCCCCTGCTACTAGTTAGATGTAAAAAATACTTTTGCAGTAACTACCTTCACTTTTTTCACGTCCAAACGTTTTGTTCTTAGTAAATACTGTAGTACCTATGCCATATCTTCACAACGCTCATTCCTGCTCCTTCCCTTCATATGTAAACTAATTATGCAAGAAACTTGAACATGACCATCACACACTAATATGTGAGTACGTGTAAGCTGGACCATACCAGGCACAAGAAATAGCATAAATGTTAAAATGAACCATTCCAGAAACAAATACTTGAGTGCATGTCAAACTGGACTATCAGCGCCGCATTTTTTAGTACATGTCAAACTGTAACATCCCAGGCATAACACAAAAGACACTCATATCACAGGATCAAGTATTGCTAGCGAAAACTGCATCAACTTTGGTACATGACGGGCAAGGGTAAGTCTGAAGGACTATAATAATCATCGCTCAACAAGCATTGCCATTAAGAACTGCATGAACGGTGCTATCTTGACGGCACACAACAGTTGCCTCCAGATACAGTGCTTCTTGTTCGTCGAGCTTGTTGTCCTGGGAGAGTTCAGACGTAGCAAATATGATTCAGTTAGCGCAAGTCCATGTATGTGCCATACATTCATACTTAAAAAATTAATCATGAGCTGTTCAAATAAATATACATAAACAACCACCATCTACTGTGTGCTGCACACACTACAAGGAAGGATAAATAGAGAAGATATGACATTAATCGCAAAAGGCAACCTAAAGTATGTTTCTATGTTGGAAATGGCAGACAAGCCAACTATTTTGTGGATAATCCTAACTTAGCAATAATGAACAAATTATACAAATATTATTTATCTTGTACAGGAAAATAACTCTAGTGCATTCTAGAGATTCGTAACAACCGGCGGAATTAAGCAATACAATTATTTACATAATTGTCCTAATAGAAATCCATCCTTTATAAAACTTGCCATTTTCAAATAGCTTATCGTATGTACAAATAAGAAAAGAGCATATCTTATGATAAAATCATGTGTTGAACCCTCAAAGCTGCTGGACATTTTAATCACTCAAAAACTGGTCATGAGTTCGACAGAAACAATATTAGCAGAGCCACTCCCTAATACAAACAAGTGAACCATGTACCAAGTATAATAATAAACACGTAACATGTCTATTCTTGACATTGTGAAGCATAAACAAGTCTATACGCTGCAAAATAGTCATTTCTACACTTACCATAACATCATCACTATAGTACTTTTTTTTACTGAAAAGAGCTCAATAGTGTTTGTTTGGGTACTCCACTAGGTCGTGTTATATGAGAAATATCTTGCAACATTATTTGCAAACACACTTGGCTTGGAAAAAAAATTGATCGGGTAACCACACAGAATGAATGCTTGAACAGCAAATTACAGGTTTCAACGACTATCTAAAAGCATAAGTAGCAACGGCAAACAAGAAAGGGATTTTTATGACTATCATGCGGATGCAAATTAGTGATGGCATGCACTATATTATAAATTGTTATAACAAGGAAACTACAACACCGTGGGAAATATAAGTGAACAAGATGAGAGAGAGGCCCATGTCATGGAAGAAGAATTAATCCTAAATCACGAACATGCATACTTGCTTTAGTGATAGCAGAGACTTCAATCAAATTGCAAGATCTCTCGCCGGTGGCAGTGCGTGCGCCTGCCGCCTCCATGGCCAGTCGCCACAAGGTCGTCTAGATGCATTCGCGGCCGAGCGATGGATCCTAGACCAAGCAATGTGCCGATGGACAAGATTCCTGCAGCCTGTGGTCTACGAGTGTCTCTGCTCTACGACTACGAAATGAAATAGCTGTCTTTATAAAAGTCTCTTCTGCTGTGTTGGTTGTAACTAGCTATCTTCTGGATGCCGGTGTGTGAGTGCAAGCTCAAGAACTGAGCTATTAGTGTAAATTTGATCTATACCATTAAATATATATACAATAACTTTGCAAAAACCTTGATGTCAAATACTAACTGGTGAACTTCACAACTGATGTGATCTTGAGCAGAATAGAGTTTTGTTGTGGATAAAACCACTTCACTCTTTCAGGTTTTCACCCACCTTGAACATAATAAGTAACTCCGAAATGGGTGACTGGTTATTTAAAAAACGAACAAAAAAACTATGCATATAAGACCGAACGTGTCAACTAAATTCCCCAGAGCTCAGATACACATCTGAACGAGCTCCGGTTGGTGCTAAAAATCCACACTCCAGCAAAAGCCAAGGCCGACAGATGCTATACAATGTAATTCTTTTTTGTAACCAATACAATGCCAAATTGGACTGTGCTACATCATTCACCAGGTTACTGGACCTGATTGGCCAAAGTTACCAAAATGCATCATTCACATGTAAGCAAGTATGACATGAACAAGTACAAGAAAATAATGTAGAGATACAGCATAAATCAACTAGCTAATAAAATTGAGATGGAACCGTGAAGGACAAATGTACTAGCTAATACTCCCATCTCAATTTGTTTGTTTACCAGAAGAATTAATCACCGTGGTGACGCCTTGTATGTTTGCACCACGTCACACAGGCCGGTTGGGAAGGAGACGAGGAGCCCACCTCCGGCTTGCAGCCGATGAGGTGGAGGAGGATGCGAGATGATCCTAGGTACTGAGATTGACAGGAAACGACTAACCAGCCGCTGCCGGAGCCTGAGATCGGGAGGCAACGATGAGCATACTGCGACGCGGATCTTAATACTCCACGAGATCAGATCTGCTCGGCCTCAAACAGAGCCGCTGGCGACACAACTGGCAAGAGCCATCGGAAAGGTGGAACATCACCTCCGCCCCGCGTACTTGGCTAACTTGGTTGAGGGATCTGGCCGCCGCCACCGCGCTTGGGGGTCAGGGAAAGGGGTTAGGTCGCTGCAACTGCGTACGGGCTGGGTTTCAACGACGAGGACATATGGAACAAATTACTTACAGCGGGGGAGCTTTTTGCAAATTGTGCGCGCAGATCGCTTCCTCAGAATCTGGGCCATGAATCTCCAATCCGATGGCCCAGATGCGTTTTTTCTATTTTTGCATCACAAGCTGTTCTTCTATTCTAGTCGCTCCCTCGATAAGGGAGTATTTAACCAAAAACTACCACAATTCGCGGAAACGTGACAGAAAACTACCACTTTACAATTTTGTCCCGAAAACTACCACTTTTTTATTAATCCGTGGCAAAAAACTACCAAGTGTGAAAACTGCTCGCTTTGCCTGGGTTAAACGCGAATCTGACCGCCCGACCCCACACATAAACAGGCTAAAAATGCAATCGGGTCCCTAGTTTTTCTTCAAAAAAGCAATCGGGTCCTCCGCCTCCTTCTCCTCCTCGTCGCCGGCCTCCTCCTTCCCCAGCGGCGGAGCTCAAACGGCGGCGGAGCTCGGCTGTGCACAGGCGTGAGGTTGCGGCTGGCTAGCGAGCAAACTAAGTGGTACTACGGTTTTCTGGGAATGCTAGGAGCACACGGATGCAACGGGTTTGAGAGAGCAACTCTGGAGCATGGAGCTCGTCGGCCATGGCGGCGGCCGAAGCTCGGAGCTCGTGGAACGATGACTATGGAACCAACGCGTCGGCTAGAGCAGAGGGAAAAGAGGGGAAAGCTCACAACACATCGTATGGCGTCGGCTTCGAGGTCGGGGACGACGGGGAGGCCCTGTAGACGACGAATCGACGGTTTTGGTCTTCGGGTGCCGGCGAGGAAGACGACTTCATTCGGCTGGTGCAGTGCAGCCGCGGTCGAGTTCTTCCGTGGAGATGACCAGCGCGAGGTGGCGGAGCTTCTGGACATGACGGATGGACGGGAGATGGCCGGTGGCATCATCCGCGCAAGGAGGAGAGCTATGGCGCGGCCGCATAGGGCGGCAGCATGGGCCTCCCCGCGGCGCGAAATGCAGGCGCGACGAGCCACCGGGCGGCGGCCTGGGCATCCTCGCGGCACGTCCTGGCCGGCTCTACTCCGGCGGCGCGGCCGCTGACGGCCTGGTGCCGGACGCCGCCGAGCAGGCGCGCCTCGACGAGGAGCTGCAGGAGCGCGAGTCAGCGCGAGTCCCGCCTGCAGAACGAGTTGCGTCGCCCGCCTCCCGCTCCTCCGTGCAGGTCCAGCCGGCGCAGCTCGTCAGCGACTCTGTTGGCGATGGCAAGCGAGAGCAACGGCAAGCAGCGGCGGTGGCGGAAGCAAGCAGCAGCTGCGGACGGCAAGCGAGAGCGATGGCGAGCAGCAGCAGCAAGCTGCGGACGGCTGGGGAAGGAGGAGGTCGGCGACGAGGAGAAGGAGGCCGAGGACCCGATTGCTTTTTTAAGAAAAATTAGGGACCCGATTGCATTTTTAGCCCGTTTATGTGTGGGGTCGGGCAGTCAGATTGACGTTTAACCCAGGCAAAGCGAGTAGTTTTCACACTTGGTAGTTTTTTGCCACGGATTAATAAAAAAGTGGTAGTTTTCGGGACAAAATCGTAAAGTGGTAGTTTTCTGTCACGTTTCCGCGAATTGTGGTAGTTTTTGGTTAAATACTCTCGATAAGGTCAGCAGCTAGTCGACAGCGACACATAGATAGCAGCTATAGCTCTCAGTCGCAGGTTCGAACAGTCGATTAAATTAAGCAGCTCGATTATTATTGTCTAACTAAAGTGAACGGAAGGGCGGCTCCAGTGACGATCGATCGAACAAACTAAGCAGAATAGTTCTGGACAGAAGATGATGTTACGTGCTAGCAGCAGCAGGAGCTTTCGTCGAACAATCGATCGTAGGTGACGGCAGCGTAGCACGACTTGCAGCGCGTGTGTTCCCAGCTACCGCGCGCGCGTACGTCACACGACACGAAACGGACGAACGAATAATTTCTGACGCGCTCCGGCGGCCATGCCTCTTGTTCGCCCTGCCGACCGATGGCACGTCCTGCATCGGTCGATTGCGACGTAGTACGTGCGTGTACCAGCCATTCGCATATGCATTGCATTCAACTAGTTTGATCCGTGCCGGCCAGCCGGCCGGTGTAACCACTAGCTCCGATTCCGTCCGTCGCCACTATTTTCAATTCATTCATCGCGCATACGCGCCCACGCGCATCCATGGATCCGGCCACCGGAATTACTCCCAAGGCCGGGGACGATGATGCCTCCACGTATATGGCGTGCCTCACACATCATTGCCTTTGTTAGCTACGGCAGTGTAGGGGCGTTGCATTTACGGTACGCACATGCGTAGGAAATGCAGGTCCTGAATTTATACGTACAGACAAAACCAGAGTGATGGAAAACTGTAATCTTCTTTGCAGGCAGTACGTATAAACATGTGCGTGTGTTGCAATGGAAGAGAAAAAACATATGCTCCCAGCACAATAAGCATGATTTAAGACCCCTCAACAGATCCATGTTATCTATTTTAACATAATGTCTCATCTGTGTTGTCGCTTTTTCTCCTCCATAATCACAATATCCACTTGGTCGTAATGTGCCTGAACATGGTTAATCTTCATGGTGATGATCTCGGCCACCGCCTAAACCCTAAAGCCATGGACAAATGCCACTAAACCACGTCATTGCAAATGAATGTGTAATAGCATTAGAACTAATGTCGTCAAGCTGGACATGATGGCCGCCCTTCCCAAGCTCACCTAGCCCATACATCATCCCTAGTAAGCCTACTCACTTTAAAAATTTATATATATATATATATATATATATATATCAAAATGCATCAATATTGTTTTTTAAATACGTAAATACTTTTTAAATCACATGGACTTTTTAAAGAGCATAAATATTTTTTTAATTACGAAACAATTAAGCATGTGAACACGTTTTACAATTACATGAACCTTTTTTTTTCAGAAAAGGATGAACTTATATGAAAATGTTTTTAATAAGTAAACAATTTTTTAAAACAACACAAACATTCTAAAATGCATGAATGATTTGAAAAAAATACATAACATTTCGAAAGGTCGAAGTACTGAACACGTAAACATAACATTTCGAAAGGTCGAAGCACTGGACACCTACCGGGCTGACGGTTGGATCCCATGTGGAATCAGAGAGCCGGGCTAAGCGTGAAGCCTAGATCGCAGACAGACTGCCCTCGGACTTTAAAATGTTTGGAGAAGGAGGAGGAGGCGGAGGTGGAGGTGGAGGTGGAACAGAAGGTGGCCATGAAGGAGGAGGAGGACGCGGATGTGGAGGTGGAGGTGGACACGGCCATGGAGGACGTGCAATCGAAGTAGGAGCACGACGACGCGGGTGAGGCGGACCTGGTACTTCCCGCTCCGGGCTTCGGCATGCCCAAGGTGCTGGCGGAGTACGAGCTGACCTAGGCGGAGGAGGCGGCCATCCTCGGCTCCATCGAGTCAGAGGCGGGGGTGGAGGTGAACCGCCACATCCTCGGCCACCGTTGCATGGAGATTGACGAAATATTCGCCTATCTTGAGGTGGAGGAGGAGTTGCGTCAACCGGTCATCTACCCGGAGCCCGGCACAGAGATCGTGGACATATCCAACGAAAACGAGTAGTGTAGGCTAGCTTAGGTGATCTATGTAGCGCATACATTTTTTTTTGCATATTTTGTACTATGAATTTAAGGTGTCAAACATGAAGTGTCCGCATGCAAAGAAGAAGTAATGAGGACTACCCGATCACTGTCCGTAAACGCGTCTAGGCATGTCCGCGGACGTTTGAGGGTCTAGATAAGACCTTCTTTGGTTTAGAGAAATTTCATAGGAATTTTAGAGGATAGGATTTTTTTCCTTTAGAGCCCTTTGGTTCATAGGAATGGATTCCTATTCCTACATAGGATTGGTTCCTATCCTCCACATTTCATAGGAAAATAAAAAAAACCTAGACTCAATGAAAAAATTCCTTTGATGTCAACTAAATGACATCTTGTTTCCTATTCCTACTCATAGGATTTGAGATACATGTCATCTCATTTCCTATAAGATTCATATTCCTATGATAATCCTATCATATGAACCAAAAGAGGCCTTGGTGTTTGCGAGTGTAGATGCTCGCAGCTAGACCTGCTCTAACTTTGGGCCAAGCGAGAACCTTGGTTTGCACTTAAAGTTGAAAAAGGACCTGCATTGAATTCGCCACATGGTTAATCAGTTAAGCTAACGGCCTCTCGCTGTTGACCTGGAACACACACATACTGTCTAGTGCTAGTCTAGTGGCTTAGATATAGGACCATTTCGTTTTTGTTTTGCGGGGACAGGACCATTTAGTAGCTAGGAGCACTAAACGAAGCTGTCACGCAGGTACGCGTACGTCCATAGAGTATGTTGCTACTCCATGTCCATGAAAGGAGTAGCACTGAAGCTAGGCATCGAAAGCGCTCTCTAGCTTGTCCATCTGACACCCCCATCACGTTTATTATTGATGTGCCCAAGTTGTACGACGGTGCGCTGTTCATATCTACGACGTCGTACTGCTAGCCATTGATGCGCACGAGTAAATACAGCCGAACACTCCAAATGACACTGAGAAAGTAAGCTAGCTAGTGACGGTTTGCAGCACGGAAAAGCAGGTGCAAGTAAATCGCCCGTGTCGCACGCGGTTAGCCTCCCAAAGATGTAGCAACTTGTCGTGGCATGTGAGCAGCATAGAGATGGGAGAATTACTCCAATTCTTCTTTTTCAGTTTCTTTCTCCCGGGCACCTGGTCCAACACCCAGGCCAAGATGTATCGGCTCGTCTCGTGATCCAATGTGCACGCACCGCGACGAATCGAACCATCCAATCCATGCCGAGTTACCGGGATGCTCCAAAACGATGGATTCGGTGACGTGCTTGGGCCGATCATACGGCGGCAATCTTGATCTCGATCCGGACCAACCAACGATCGCTGTTACGCCACAGTGCCACACCGACGCGACGCGACGCGCCATCTCTCCCTCGTCTCCCATTCTTTCTCTTCTCACCTACTGCGGCCGTCCCGCCATTGCCAATATAACCCGCCACCCCGCCCGAGTCCCACACACGCCCAACAGCTCCACACATCGCCACGGTCTTCTTGGCTCCTCCGTCCACAGCTAGCCAGCCCCTCCGCTCCGCTCCACCACCAGCAGCCAAATGGCGAAGCTGCTGGCGGCCGGCGTCGCGTTCCTCCTGGCCCTCGCCGCAGCGGCGGCGTTGGCCCCGTCTCCGGCCTCGGCCTTGAAGGGCGCCGGCGGGCTAGGCCTCGGCGGCGCGGCTGCGGCCGTGGTTATGCGGCGGGGCGGGCGGACGTGCCGGGGCACGGTGGGCGAGTGCATGGAGTACTTCGGCGTGGACGGCGAGGGCGAGAGCGAGGTGGCGGCGATGGCCGGCAAGCGGCGGGTGCTGCAGGACGGGTCCGGGTACATCGGCTACGACGCGCTGCGGCGGGACAACGTGCCGTGCTCGCAGCGCGGTGCCTCCTACTACAACTGCCAGCCCGGAGCCGAGGCCAACCCCTACTCCCGCGGATGCAGCGCCATCACCCAGTGCAGGGGCTGATCCCCTTCATTAAACCCTGCTTCATTCCTTCTTACCACCTGCATGCCTCATCAATTAGTATTGCTATCTATCTGTAACGTAATGTAATGTAATGTAATTACAAGAAGAAGATCAAACACTTCTTGACGATGCTTGATCAATCATCACTGGTGGGGGTGGTGTGGTCAATCGTACCGTACGGATCACTGGAGGAGGCGTGGTTAATTATCGTGTCATTTGTGCCTATTTGGGTGAAAGTAATTAAGCTTACGCGTTCTGGTGCATCTGATTTCGGTTGTGCCCAATAAATTTGTAGACTCCTTTGGTACGTACTTCCTTCGTCTCATATTAGTTGTGATACTATTTGCCTCGGTTTAACTATGGTGAATTGAATGTGCTTCTCTGCCATGGTTTTTCTCCATTTTCTTGATTGAGCAGGTGGCAGAGAAGTTTTTTGTGAGCCTGACATGCCAATTCGCGGATGCTTGTCAGAAAAGAAACATCAATATCTCTCGAGTTGAGCTGTCTTTTCTGAATATATTTACCTTTCTCCTTTCTGCCCCCTCCTTGTTTCTGGTTAGCCAATCTTTAATCAGTGCTCTGAATTAGTATTTGTTTTGTGCGCCCAAAGCGATCGGCTTTTGTTTGGTGTTAAGGGGGAAATGACTCTTCTATAGTGTTGTGGCAAAGATCGGTTCAAATGGGTTGGTGAAAGTGGAGCTTCTTTGGCTATACTTAATTTATTCCTTGTACACTTTAACACGATTCATTTGTTAGCACCAACACACAATGTCCATGTGGTTGGGCTGTCACGCTTCATCCTATCTGCAGCACTGCGGCCAATAACTAGAAGGAAGGGATCCATCCCCTTGTGGAATCTTACATTCGCAAGGATATCTAGAAGTGCACAAGCTCAAAAGAGGATATCTAGATATACTAGAAGAACATCCGTGCGTTGCAACGGGGCCACATTAATTTTAAGAGTTCAATATTAATATTCTTATACATATCAAGTGACATTGGCGACCTTTTCTCACCATCAAATTCTCACACACACTCTCTCTTCCTCCCTCTTCCTCACTCTCTCCCCTCCTCTCTCTCTCTCTCTCTCTAACACACACACACATATCCATCTTATTGGGTACGGGACCATAATCCATCTATTTCACACACACACACGCTAGTGCATAACAATATGGATTATGTGTATTATATTTGCCACCACAACTGAGGGGATTAATTTCACGTAAATCGGCCAGCCACAGCTCCAAGAATACGCGGAGGAGGTGGCCCGGGTCGGCGTCGGCGCCGTCCGGCGCGGGCCACGGGCCCACTTCCAAGTGCGTCTGCGCGCCGGCCACCCACGCCGGGTCCTTCAAGTGCCGCTTCCACCGCACCAACTCCCAGGGCCACGGCCAGGGCTAGGGAAGCCGCCCTTCTTCGCCCTCTTCACCGGCCGCGGCCAACGCGGTGCCGCGGCACCCGGCCTCGACGTCCTCGCGACCCAGTGATGCAGCCCAAGCATCGGCATCGAGAATCAAGAACGCTCGACAATGAAGAGGGAAGGGAAAGATCATATACATGTCATAAGAAAGGCAGTTTATTTACTACTCCCTCGATGTATTGTTTCCTTCGTTTGGAGATTGATTACCATCCGTGAGTTAAGGTAAGGTTAATGTGATTGAGCGATTTTTCTGAAAATCAAATATTTGTTTTTAAATTAATGTGATTGAGTGATTTAAGGTAAGGTTAATTAATTTAGATTTGATCTTTAGAGATTGTTCGTGATTGATTCTACATTACTAAATAACTTGCGTCAGTATGGAAAGTTCTGATCTGTTCAGATTTCTTTCGTTGTGTGAGAGGGTGACGCGAAAATAAACCGATGAAGTGGGGGGACGGGACGAGAAAAATCTACGAAAAAAACCAGCAAAGGTGGGAGGAGTACAAAAAAAACCATGGGAAGTGGGACGAAAATAAACCGTACGAGGCTACCAAGTGCATCTACGCGCCGGCCACCCACGCCGGGTCCTTCAAGTGCCGCTTCCAACGCACCAACTCCCACGGCCACGGCCAGGGCCAGGGCCAGGGAAGCCGCCCTTCTTCGGCCCCTTCACCGGCCGCGGCCAACGCAGTGCCACGGCACCCGGCCTCGACGTCCTCGCGACCCAGTGACGCAGCCCAAGCATCGGCCTCGAGAATCAAGAACGCTCGACAACGGAGAGGGAAGTAAAGATCATATACATGTCATAAGAAAGAGAGTTTATTTACTGCTCCCTCGATGTATTGTTTCCTTTGTTTGAAGATTGATTACCATCCATGAGTTAAGGTAAGGTTAATGTGATTGAGCGATTTTTCTGAAAATCAAATATTTGTTTTCTAATTAATGTGATTGAGTGATTTAAGGTAAGGTTAATTAATTTAGATTTGATCTTTAGAGATTGCTCGTGATTGATTCTACATTACTAAATAACTTGCGTCAGTATGGAAAGTTTTGATCTGTTCAGATTTCTTTCATTGTGTGAGAGGGTGACGCGATAATAAACCGATGAAGTGGGGAGGAGGGGACGAAAAAAATCTACGAAAAAATGAGATGGAGAGGGGAGGGAACGAGCGAACGAAATGATGTACGTACTTAGACATTATTAGGAGTAGAGAATAATGAGATAATATCCCCTTACAAACTAAGTAGGTATATAAATGCTTTAATAATGAGATTTCTTAAAATCGGTTATTTGTTTCCTAACTAATTAATGTGATTGAGTGATTTACAGTAATTAATTTAGATTTGAACTTTAGAAATTGATCGTGATTGATTCTTTCACTTGCGTCAGTACTCAGTATGGAAAGTTCTGATCCGTTCGGATTTTTTTCATTGTGCGTGAGGGTGATGCGAAACTAAACCGGTGAGGTGGGGGAGTGGACGAAAAAACAGCGAAATAAAATGGTTGAAAGTGGTGGGACGAAAATAAACCATACGAGGCTACCAACTGCTTCATTAGGAGTAGAGACAATCAATGATTAATGTTTTCTTTGGCTAAAGTTGTCTCTAAGACTCAATCAGGGCAGTTCTAACCGAACCCTATCCATTGTTGTTTTTTCTAAAAGGAGGCTTGCCCCCAGCCTCTGCATCTAAGCGATGCATGCAGCCATCTTATTAAAAGTCTCGAAAAAAGCACAAGGTCTTAGATTCATTACAGCTCGCAAGCGGAGCAAAAAATAAAAAATAAAACTCAATACAACATCAGGTATGTATAATAGGACAAGATCCCTAGACTCCTATTCTATTATGAGACCGCCATCCAAACCGGTTGAATATAGCACGTGCTATCATCTCCCACTGGTTGCACCCAGTAACCAAAGGCTCCCTGGAGTCTGTAGGAGTGAGCAAGGACCGCGTATGAATCCATGCTGTTTCTCTGAAAATGACCTGCAAGAAGTTTAAGACGTGTTGTCTGTTAAAAATCATGTCGTTCATGCAGTTCCTTATAGCCCAAATAAGTGTGTATATTTCAATCCAAATACAAGACGCAGTAATATGATCTACTCCATCTAACCACGTCCCAAATAACGATTCAATGCTAACTGGAGGAATAGTGTTAAAGGCTATATGAATCATTCGCCAAAGTAATTTCGCCAGAGGGCAATCTATGAATAGGTGTTGTATTGTTTCATCATGAACAGAAAAAACAACATCATGCACTGCCTAACCAATGTCGCTTTAGTAAATTATCCTTGGTGAGGATCACTTGCTTGTGGACAAACCACATAAAAATTTTAATACGCAAGTGAACCTCAACTTTCCAGATATGTATCGATCTCAGGATTGAGCCAGAATTAGTTAGATCCACATACATTGATTTGACCATAAACACATGTTTCTAGCTAGCTTTCAGTGAAACGAATCAGGTTGGTTGGATAGTTGAACCTTCATCAACATCCATACCAAGTGCATCCAGGAGTTCCAGCGCTCCCCAACTAAAGATCGCCTAAACTGGATATTTAAGGGTATCGATTGTAATACTGTGCCCATGTAATACTTCTAACGTTGTACAATATTATATAAGGTGGGATACTGCATGGCTAGAGGTGTCTCCCCTAACCACGTATCCTCCCAAAATTTTGTTGCATTCCATTACCGACCAAGAATTTGACCCTATGGAAGAACAAATCTTTCGTTCTCACAAGCCCTTTCCAGAAAGGCGAATCATTAGGTCTCACGGTCACTTGGGCAACAGTTTTAGATTGGAAGTATTTGTTGCGTAAGATCTGTGCCCATATACCCTCCGTCTCAACTGATAACCTAAACAACCATTTACTCATGAGACATTTGTTTTTAATTACCAGGTTCTTAATATCGAGACCTCCCTGGTCCTTAGGTCGGCAGATGATATCCCATCTAGCCAAGCGATACTTCTTTTTAGCCTCATCTAACTGCCAAAAAGACGAGATCAAAAAAAGTCTAATCTCTTTCGTACCCCTTTGGGTACTTTGAAGAAAGATAATAAGAACATCGGCATACTAGTTAATATTGAATTAATAAGCACTAACCGGCCTTCATACATCATTAGCTTGCCCATCCAGCAGCTAAGCTTTTTCTCAATTCGATCTTCAATGCATTTCCATTCTTTATTCAAAAGTTTGCGATGATGAATCGGTATGCCCAAGTAACTGAATGGCATAGAACCTAATTCACATTCGAACAATTGTCTATATGCATCTTGTTCCTCTTTAGCCATACCAAATCAGAACAATTCGCTCTTGCGTAAATTAATTTTTAGTCCCGACAATTGTTCGAAAAGAAATAACACTAGTTTCATATTCCGGGCCTTTACAATGTCGTGCTCCATGAAAAGAATAGTGTTGTCGGCATACTGCATGATGGTTACTCCCCCATCAACTAGATGTGGGACAAGTCCACCAACTTGGCCGTTCTCCTTGGCCCTATCGATCAGAACGGTCAACATATCAACCACTATATTAAACAGGAGAGGAGACATCGAATCCCCTTGTCTCAAGCTCTTATGGGTCTAAAAATATTGTCCGATATCATTGTTAACCTTTAATCCGACACTACCTTTTTGGACAAGAGAACCCACCTGGTTCCGCCATGTCTCATTAAAACCCTTCATGCGCATTGTCTGTTGAAGGAAAGGCCACTTAACTTTATCATATGACTTCTCAAAATCCACTTTGAATATAACCCCATCTAGTTTCTTCGAATGGATTTCATGTAGAGTTTCATGGAGGACAACGACTCCTTCTAGGATATGTCTTCCCAGCATAAAAGTCGTCTGACTCGGTTGCACCACCGAATGGGCGATCCGTGTTAGTCTATTAGTACCCACTTTCGTGAATATTTTGAAGCTCACATTGAGAAGACAAATCAGCCTGAACTGCTCGATGCGAACCGCCTCTTCTTTGTTGGGCAAAAGCGCAATCATAACAAAGTTAAGATGAAACAATTCTAGGTAGCCATTGAAAAAATCATGAAACATAGGCATAAGATCATCCTTAATAATATGTCAGCATTTACTATAGAATCCCATAGGGAACTCTATCCGTTGTTAGAGAAGTACAAAGTCAATTTTACTCCTCTAACGCGCACCTAACTGATCCCCTAAAACGGTTAGTGGAGGAAAAGTTATCCTCCGGCGCCTGTCCCTCCCCTAAATATACTCCGTCTTGAGGCGGTTGAGGATAAAGTTTTTTCACGCAAAGGCCTCCTTGTGGCCAGCCGGCGACTCGCGTGAAACTCCCTTGTCGACGGCGGCGACCTCGTTGGTGAACCCGCCTCCCACCTACTTCTCCGTCTCCCTCCCTCTGACCGTTGACGTCGTCCTCGTTGCTGGCAGGCCTCGCCTCCAACCGTTGCTTCCTCGCCTTCCTCCCCTGAGCCGGAGCCGCACTCCCCGCTACTACCCCACTACCGCTCACCGCTTTGCTACTGCCCTACGCTACCGCTGCTGCTTTCTAGCGTGGTCACCATTGTTGCAGACACGCATAGCAGATGTTTGACAAAATGCCTAAACTAAAAAGGTAAGTTTACTCCATTAAATTAAGAGGATTGGCTAGGTCCGGCCAAATCTTAGTGTAGTAAAAATACTCACTAAGGGTTTACTCCGCCGAATCCTCCCTTATATATAGGGGATCAGTTAGAAATGCCCACAAGGCGGAACCCTTGGCAAGTGGAAACTAGGGCTACAAGAGAAGCTCGAGGCTCGTGAGCCGCTCGAGATCGGGCTCGACTCGAAAGAAATGAGTTGAGTATGAACACTTTATGTAGCTCAATAGAGAAATGTGTTGATCTTGAGCCAACATTAGCTCACTCAATTTTAGCTCGATAGTGTGATATCATATTATTATATTACATAGTTTTGATATATATTCAAAAATGGGATATATTACCATATATATAGTCAAAAAATATTAACATATATGTTGTGTACGAATTTTCTCCATTTTACCTAGTACCAAACATGTAAGCTTAATTAAGTGCAGAGAAAAAATAGCCCCAAATATGGTATGTGGTCAGCTATGTCTTAGATATCATGTTATTGTGACCAAGTTCGCCTTCGTTTTCTTCTCTTGCTACTAAGTACTAGTATAAAGTTGAGAGAGGATACATGAACTATATAATGGTTTATTATGTTGTGTTGTGGCCTACTTTGTTTAAATTTTATCCTAGATTACTAAAAAAACATCTTATTTAGCTTGTACCAGCTCAAGATCGACTCGAGATTGTTACAAGTTGAGCAACCACTTTCTACAACCCGATCTTGAGCTTCGCTCTGTTTCAGCTCGCTCAAATTTTAGTACAAGTTGAGGTTATCCTAATCCAACTCGCTCGAACTGGACTAGTTTGCAGCCCTGAAGGGCGCCGCTTTAGTCGGGTACCATGCGGCATAAGACTCAATTTTGCTTTCAGGACGTGGATCTCTGATTACAACAAGGTGTGTGGCGTTTGCCAAAAGGAATGAGGTTCGCCATACAAACCTGAAGGGCGCCACTGCTGTCGGGTACTAATACAAACAACACGTAGTAGAAAAAATTGTGATGTTCTTAAAAAAGTGGCAAAATAACATGTTCTACAAAATGGGAACAAGGAGCTCGTGCGACACCGCGCGTGATGGAGACCTAAGAGTAACTCTATCAGAATCGCCATATTGGTCCAAGTGTCATAATAATTGTCAATATGGCAATTTTGAAAAAAAACACTCTAGCAGAGTCAACATACCTATCAGGTTCGTCATAATTTATAGAGCGCCCTAAGTATCTGGCATGTTGAAAGAACATGGTGCCTCCATGTTTGGTTTTGGTAGTTGATGACAATCCCTATGGGCTAATGGTTGCCTTGAGTTATATTCGAAGGGTTTGTTCATAGGCTTTGCTTGAAGACCATTTGTTGGTTTCAAGGCTATAAGGAGGAGATTATGTGTTGACCAAGGAGTTATTCATGGAGTTATCCAATTTTGGTCATGTGAGAGTTAAGCCTATTGTAAGCATGTCTCTAAGAAGAAGATTGTGTGAACACTCATGTTTATCTTCAAGACAACATCTTTATAAATAAAGAAGACAAGATACAAAGTTGATCAAGATTAAGTACAAAGAGTGGATTCAAGTTGATCAACACAAAAAGCATAGAAATTATGCCAAGTGGGATCAAGCGATCTCATGGTATGGTAAGTATTGTACATTACACTTTGTGTACTAACCCACGATCTATATGAGGTTTCTCTATGGGGTTAAGTATGTTTCCATGGACGTGCATGAAAAGGAATATATCATATAACCCATGGCGGATGACATCAAGTGGTGACCGTCATCAAGATTGCGGTGTGCAAGTTCAAGTGGAGCATCATGAAGTGATCTCTTGCTTGAAGCTTGCCTTCCATTGTCGTGACAATGGACATGTGAAGATGTGGTGAAGAGCGGCCCACCCATAGTGGAGTATGGGGAACATTCTACTAGTCTTCATCGAGCCAACACAATCAAGAAAGGTGGTTTAACTTGAGGAAGTCAAGATCGCCATCATCTAGCTCAAGTGGATCATCCGCAATGCAAAGGTTTGTCCTTGGTACGTTTTCTATTTTACCGATCTCATGGTGTTAGTTGGGAGACTGGATTATAGGATTGATTGTCTTACTATCAAGGGGGGCTCTGGAGTGAGTAGCTTGATCGTGTCATTCGTAGAGAGCTCAAACCATTGCATCATTGACATCATATTTCTTAGTTATTTGTTTGGTTTATTGTCACATGAGTTTTAGAGCTTGTGGTCATCTTCATGGCGAGCTCAAGTACATCGAAAATGGATTTTGTATGCACCATCTTTTATGTTTTCAATGTTGGAGTTTATGCCGGATCTTCACAAATGGAGGTTTCACATCTCTATATCGTTGGCATATTTCTGTTGCTACTTCTGAAGATTTCTAGTCGTGATTTGACAGCTCTTGTTGTTAGCTTTCTATCAATCCCGATCATCGAAATTAGTGTTCATTTGCAAAAGTTATTGCAGTTTTGGTCTTACTAGCATTCATCTATTCTGCTTGGCAAATTCTACAACATCCGGGCGGTAGTACCGCTTTGGGCCACGGTAGTACTACCGCTTTGGGACATGGTGTTGGGGAACACAGTATTTCAAAAAAAATCCTATGATCACGCAAGATCTATCTAGGAGATGCATAGCAATGAGAGGGGAGAGTATGTATACGTACCCTCATAGACCGAAAGCGGAAGCGTCAAGTAACGCGGTTGATGTAGTCGAACTTCTTCGTGATCCAACTTATCAAGTACCGAACGCACGACATCTCCGCGATCTGCACACATTCAGCTCGGTGACGTCCCTCGTACTCTTGATCCAGCTGAGGCCGAGGGAGAGTTACGTCAGCATGATGGCGTGATGATGGTGATGATGAAGTTACCGACGCAGTGCTTCGCCTAAGCACTACAACGATATGACCGAGGTGGCAATCTATGGAGGGGGCACCGCACACGGCTAAGAAAACTGTCAACTTGTGTGTTCTAGGGTGCCCCTGCCCCCGTATATAAAGGAGCAAGGGGGAGTGTTGGTATCAAAACCGGCGGATCTCGGGTAGGGGGTCCCGAACTATGCGTCTAAGGCTGATGGTAACAGGAGGCGGGGGACACAATGTTTGCCCAGGTTCGGGCCCTCTCGATGGAGGTAATATCCTACTTCCTGCTTGATTAATCTTGATGATATGAGTATTACAAGAGTTGATCTACCACGAGATCGTAGAGGCTAAACCCTAGAAGCTAGCCTATGATTATGATTGTTGTTGTCCTACGGACTAAACCCTCTGGTTTATATAGACATCGGAGGGGTCTAGGGTTACACAGAGTCAGTTACAAGGGAGGAGATCTACATATCTGAATTGCCAAGCTTGCCTTCCACGCAAAGGAGAGTCCCACCCGGACACGGGACGAAGTCTTCAATCTTGTATCTTCATAGTCCAACAGTTCGGCCAAAGTATATAGTCCGGCTGTCCGAGGACCCCCTAATCCAGGACTCCCTCAGTAGCCCCTGAAGGCTTCAATGACGATGAGTCCGGCGCGCAGATTGTCTTCGGCATTGCAAGGCGGGTTCTTCTCCAAATCCTGAATACCTGTCTTAACGAGTAGTGTCCAGCTTCCCATGAATATTTGCACTCCTCGGCTTTTGTGCTTTAATAATGGCCATCTTCCACGTGTCGAGCGAATGCGAGAAGTCGGGGCATTTTTACATTTGCCACCCTAACCATGTGAGTAAATCATCTATTTAAAGAGTCGGGGATCCTCAGATCCAGATCACACCATCCTCCCACAGCGAGTATACATCGGAGCGCGCCCGGAAAAGTCCATCCTATCATGGCCGGCCATCGCAGCTCCTCCTCTCGCTCCCATAGCACTAAGCCAGGCAATTGGGAGAAGTGTTCCGTCCCCCACAGCCAATTAGTAGAGTTACAGACCCAGGGGTTTCTCCCTCCTGTGTATATGGTCCCCGTCCGAGCCAGACTAGCCACTTATAATGGCGGGGAGCAAGCGGAGAGCTTTCCCAACCCATCCATGGGGGAGCGGGTATGCCTTGTCCCTTACTTATTGAGGGGACTCGGATTTCCAATCCATCCGTTCCTCCATGGGCTCCTGGAGTTCTACGGCCTCCAGCTGCATAACTTTACTCCCGCCTCCATATTACACATCGCCGGCTACGTCGCCTTTTGCGAGTTGTTTCTGGGCTGCGAAGCTCATTTCGAGCTATGGAAGAGGCTATTCTGCCTTGTACCCCATACACAGGAGGGATCAGTATATCGAGTGGGCGGGGCCAAAATATGGCACATCGCCGGGATCGGATACCTGTCCGGTACTCCAAAGAAGACATCCGAAGACTGGGCTTCGGAGTGGTTTTATATGGAGGACGTCCCCCTTCCGGACCCTATTCGAATGGGCCTTCGTGAGTTTAACAACGCCCCTTTGAAGAAACGCCGCAGCTGGCGCCCTCGGAGCCCCCAGGAGGAAGATAACAGAGAGGTCCTTTACCTGATGGGCAGGATAAAAACGCTGGCCAAATCAGGACTGACAATAATCGAGGTTATGTCAATATGTATAATGCGGGGGGTGCTGCCACTTCAGTATCGGGGGAAACCCATGTGGCACTTCAATGGAGAAGACGATGCCACCCGCTGCGGCCGTAAAGGTCCGGACTCTGCCGCTGCTCTAGCGAAAATACTGTCCGATTTATACAAAGGAGAGGAAGAGGAGTTCATCCGCATGAAGCCATGGGATGGATTCTCCATGTACAACCCCCCAAATGGGTGAGCTGCTACCTTTTATTCCAGACCTTCCCACATTCTTCATCATAAATATTTACCTTGCTATTTCATAGCAGGAACTGCGAAAAGCTGTGAGGGAGGTCCAGAGCCCGTCTCCACAGCCAGAGGACCCTGACCGGGCCCTCGACCCCGGACTCGAAGAAGATCCATACATATTTGTGGAGCTCATTGACAGGACGTTCTATCAGTTAAGCTGTGACGGTGCCTTGGTGGCCATCATAGCCGATTATCTTGGCCTGCTCCCTGCATCACATGTAAGTAAAACCAGAGTCCCAACTTCCGAGAAGGATCCCTTTTTTGCACTTCACCCACCGCACACATATGGTGTCTTACAGGGAAGGCCCTCGGGACGCCATGCCGAACCCGCGGTGACTCACCAACAAGGGGCACCAAAGCCGGGTAGGCTTAAAAGGAAGGCGGTTAGGACTGAGGCACCGTCGCAGAGGTATGAAAAAGAACCCTGCTCCGTGGTTGTCATCTTTAAAATATAATAATGTCCATGGTTCCTGGCAGGAAAAACGCTCGCCGGACCGTGTCCGAGGAGCCTGCCGGCCACGCCTCCGCCAGCCGGACTCCAGAGCCGGACTTAGAGGCATATGCTAACGTGGGGACAACACCGGATGTTCCTCCTATAGAGGATGCGGATAGGCTGTCCGCTACGAATTCCAAAGTGGAGAGTGCCATGAATCACAGGCGTCGTCGGGCCGTACTCCGCGACCCTGGTTTCTCTGAAGAGGCGTTCGATGCCTTCAACTCAGGAGATGCGTACATCTGAGCTGCTCAAAATGGTCTTGCCAGAGCCACAGACCAGTATGTAAAGGATATACGGGTAAGAAAATCTGATAATTATGTATATCAGTAGCCCTGAGACTTGAAACAGTTGGCACAACTGATTTAAGGATCATTGTATGCATAGGTTCTTACGGAGAAGAATACCCAGTTATCTCAAGAGCTGGAGGAGTGCAAAGCCCAGCTACGGGTCGCAGTTGCCGAAATGAAGGAGTCCAAGAAGGCCCCATCTAGTAACACTTGTTCTGATCGAAAAGAATGAAATGACATATACCAGTTAGTATTCAGCATGCATGCAAATCTAACAATAGATTCTGCAGATGATCCTGGAGTGAATCCGAAGATCGTGCGAGGGGATGAGCAACATGCTCAACGACATCTAGAGGCTGGCGAGCGTGTGCTTATGCGGGTTAGGCAGGAGAAAAATGATCTCCAATATGCCAATACCCGGCTGGGCGTTGAACTGAAAGATGTTCGGGCCCAGCTAGCTGACTCCGTAAAGGAGAATAAGATGCTTCGAGGCGGCATTTTTAGTAAGTGCTTGAACGAACTTTTATAGAGTTTGACGAAGAAACCGGCTAACGGAGTTATATCTGTAGGTATGCTGACGGGTCGTCCCGAAGAGGATATGCCCGGATCTACGGGCGATTTTTTGCCAGAGCTCTCACAACTGCATGAACAAGTTCGACAGGTGATGCAGGGCATTGCCCAGTCCTTGTGGCCATCCGCCTCCCTGCCAGGAGGCATGGGGGAGCTCATAGAGATGCTCAAGGGAGCATGGCGGCGCTTCCGATTATGAAAGATATTTGCCTGCCGACAAGGTGCAAGGGAAGCCTAGGCCATGGTGAAGACGTGATATACCAAGGCTGACCCGAACCACATGGCCGAGGTCTGACTTGTGGGGTCTAATGGGAAATAGATCCCCGTTAGTCTGGTATATGACCAGGTAAAATTAGTCGCAAAGTATTCCCAATAGGATTGTAGGCTAGACAGCCTGTTGGATGGTATAGAAGAAGAATTTAGTCAGTCTAAGTGACTGTGTACTTCAAGTGACATATATTGTCCCTAGCCAGATTGTAAATCATTTTTCATGGCGGACCTTTTCGCTTCGACCTCCGGACTCGATAGTCCGGAGTGTATCCGAATACCCGCTCAGTTATGTAAAAATCGGGGTACGCGTGCAAACCAGGCGTAGGGGTCATAAGTTCTTGAACAGACAAGTACCCAACTAGCTATGTTATATTACATGGATAGTAAGAAACATCTTTCAGGGAGAATAGTTCCATTAAGGGTTCCTTTCCCTGGGTACCCATGCATTAATGTGCATGTCCGAACTGTGAAAAGAGACGCAGGATATAAACATCTGGGGGCATGTATTGCAATAAGTAAAAGTCATCTTTTGTTCACCGATCGAATATTCCCTTAAGAACATTAGCTTTCGGCTTCACCCAGTCTGAGGTACACATCCGGCTGACCTAGCAGTAACAATCGCAGAGGTGCTCCCCTTATGCCCTAGCCGAACTAACGGGAACGTAGGGCATAAACACAAGAGCCAGGCAACCCAGCTTGGCCAAAACTTAAGTCATATCGATGCATATAATGGCGAAGGAAAGGTACACGTGGAAAATTAACACATGTGCAGGGGGCATAGAGCCCGGAACATAATTATATTAAGCTTCTGTATAAGAAGCCCCCAGGTGTAATGAGCACACATGGCGTGTCAAGATTGTGTAGTCAAGACACATTTTAACCTTTTAAGGCCGTGAAGAAAAAGGGAAGAGAGAAAGAAAGAAAGAAAGA
Organism: Triticum dicoccoides; assembly: GCF_002162155.2. Lineage (NCBI taxonomy): Eukaryota > Viridiplantae > Streptophyta > Magnoliopsida > Poales > Poaceae > Triticum > Triticum dicoccoides. The sequence continues at coordinate 205,014,458 of NC_041384.1, read as the reverse complement.
CATATAACGGATATATAAAAAAAGGCGGAGGTAAGGATACAAACACATAGTCCGGCACTAGGCGTAGAACCTTCGGAGTCTAGCCGCGTTCCATGGGTTTGGCTCGAGTCGATTATCCGATGCATCACGCAGACGGTACGCTCCACCGGTTAGAACTATGTCAATGATGAAGGGACCTTCCCATTTGGGCTTGAGCTTGTCCTTTTTCTTCTCGGGTAGACGTAGAACGAGTTCGCCAACATTATAAGTTTTGGCCCATACTTCTCTGCTTTGATACCGTCGATCCTGTTGCTGATAGAATGCGGAGCGGGATTTTGCAACGTCACGCTCCTCCTCCAGGGCGTCTAAATTGTCCCGTCGATCAAGCTCGGCTTCTTTCTCTTCGTACATGTGCACTCGAGGTGAGTCATGAATGATGTCGCAGGGTAGTACCACCTCTGCGCCGTACACCATAAAAACGGTGTGTATCCGGTAGTGCGATTCGGCGTGGTCCGCATCCCCCATAGTACGGAGTCAAGCTCCTCAACCCAGTGCGTATCTGATTCCTTCAAGGATCGCACTAATCTGGGTTTAATGCCGCTCATAATAAGACCATTTGCTTGTTCGACTTGACCGTTTGTTTGGGGGTGATAGACAGAGGCATAATCAAGCTGAATGCCCACGTTGTCGCACCAAGTTTTTACCTCATCAGCTGTAAAGTTCAAGCCGTTATCGGTGATGATGCTGTGGGGGACACCATAACGGTGTACAACCCCGGATATGAAGTCTATCACTGGTCCGGATTCGGACGTTTTAACTAGTTTGGCTTCTATCCATTTGGTGAATTTATCCACCATGACCAATAGGTACTTTTTCTTATGGCTTCCTCCTTTAAGGGGTCCAACCATATCAAGCCCCCAGACCGCAAAGGGCCAAGTAATGGGGATTATTTGGAGAGCGGTAGGTGGCATATGGCTTTGGTTTGCAAAAAGCCGGCAACCAACACAATGTTGGACGAGGTCCTGTGCGTCTACTCGGGCTGTCGGCCAGTACAAACATGTGCGGAAGGCCTTGCTTACAAGGTCCCGAGCTGCGGCGTGATGGCTGCCGAGTCCAGCATGAATTTCTGCCAAAAGTTGTCGTCCTTCCTCTTTGGAGATGCACCTTTGAAGTACTCCGATAGCGCCTTTCTTATAAAGCTCTCCCTCGTGGACCTTGTAGGCTTTAGACCGCCGCATAATGCAACGTGCCTCGTTTGGGTCCTTAGGGAGTTCTTGCCTATTTAGGTAAGCCAAGAAGGGTTCTGTCCACGGGGCGATGACAACCATAATCATGTGGGCCGAAGGTGTTATTTTGGTGGCGGAGCCTCCGATTACGTCAGAGTGCTCGGGATCTGGTGTTGTGGTCGGATCCGGACTATTGTTGCCGGTCTCCCCTTCCCACACCACGGATGGCTTAAACAGCCTTTCCAAGAAGATATTAGGTGGGATAGGGTCGCGCTTAGCACCGATGCGGGCGAGGATATCCGCCGCTTGATTGTTTTCTCAGACCACATGGTGGAATTCGAGCCCCTCGAACCGAGCTGACATTTTGGGGACGGCATTGTGGTAAGCCGCCATTTTTGGGTCCTTGGCGTCAAAGTCTCCATTTATTTGAGATATTGCGAGGTTCGAATCCCCACGCACCTCTAGGCGTTGAATGCCCATGGAGACTGCCATCCGGAGACCATGCAACAGGGCCTCATATTCTGCTGCATTGTTGGAGTCTGTGTATAATATTTGGAGTACGTATTAGACTGTATCTTCGGTGGGGGATGTCAGGATGACGCCTGCCCCCAGACCAGCCAACATCTTAGAGCCGTCGAAGTGCATGATCCAATTGGAGTACGCGCTGTACTCTTTAGGGAGTTCGGCTTCTGTCCATTCGGCGACGAAATCAGCCAGTACTTGCGACTTAATGGCTCTCCGTGGTTTGTATGTTATGTCGAACGGGAGGAGCTCAATAGCCCATTTAGCAATCCGGCCCATGGCATCATGGTTATTTATTATGTCGTTGAGTGGTACTTCAGAGGCCACCGTAATTGAACACTCTTGAAAGTAGTGTCGTAGTTTTCGGGATGCCATGAAGACCGCATATGTTATCTTTTGATAATGTGGGTACCGTGATTTGCATGGAGTGAGGTCAGTGGATACGTAGTATACAAGCTTTTGAAGCGGAAACTTATGTCCGTCCGTCTCTCGTTCGATGATGAGCATTGCGCTTACAACCAGGTGTGTTGCCGCTATATATAACAACATTGGTTCACCGATATTTGGCGCGGCCAAGATTGGGTTGCTTGCCAAGAGGGCTTTTATTTCTTCCAATCCGGCCGTGGCCGCATCCGTCCACTTGAAGTGTTCGGTGTGCCGAAGAAGGCGAAAAAGAGGTAATGCCTTTTCTCCCAATCGGGAGATAAAGCGGCTTAAGGCAGCCACGCATCCGGTTAATTTCTGGATTTGCTTGAGGTCTGTTGGGATGGCCAACTGTGACAGAGCTCGGATTTTAGCTGGATTTGCTTAAATTCCTCTATTGGAAACGATGAAGCCCAAGAGCTTTCCGGCGGGCACGCCGAAAACGCATTTTTCCGGATTGAGCTTGATGTCATATGTTCGGAGATTATCGAACGTAAGCCTCAAGTCGTCTATTAAGGATTCGACATGTCTGGTTTTAATGACCACATCGTCTACATATGCTTCCACTATTTTGCCGATTTGTGTTTCCAAGCATGTCTGAATCATGCGTTGATAGGTTGCACCGGCGTTTTTGAGCCTGAAAGGCATGGTGTTAAAACAGAAGGGGCCATATGGAGTGATGAATGCCGTTGTGGCTTGATCGGACTCCGCCATCTTGATTTGATGGTTTACGGAGTATGCATCGAGGAAACACAATGAGTCGTGTCCTACGGTAGCGTCGATAATTTGATCGATGCGGGGGAGGGGAAAGGGATCCTTGGGGCAAGCCTTGTTAAGGTCCTTGAAATCGACACATAGGCGCTAGGATTTGTCCTTCTTTGGTACCATCACCAGGTTTGCTAGCCAGTTCGGGTGTTTTATTTCTCTAATGAATCCGGCCTCGAGTAACTTGGCTAGCTCTTCTCCCATGGCTTGTCGCTTAGGCTCTGAGAAACGTCGAAGAGTCTGCTTAACCGGCTTGAATCCCTTTAGAATGTTTAGGCTATGCTCGGCCAGCCTACGTGGGATTCCTGGCATGTCTGAAGGATGCCAGGCGAAGATGTCTGAATTCTCGCGCAAGAACTCCCGCAGTGCGGCGTCTGTTGTGGGGTTCAGCTATGCCCCGATGGATGTTGTTTTTGTAGGGTCCGTTGGGTGGACCTGGAATTTGACTATTTCGTCCGCTGGTTTAAAAGAAGTGGACTTGGGTCTTTTGTCGAGTATCACGTCGTCCTTGTCCACTGTGGAGCGCAACGCAGTTAGTTCTTCGACCACGAGGGCTTCGGATAACGCCTCGACGGCCAGTGCGGTGGTTTTATTTTCGGCGTGGAGTGCTATGTTCGGATCACTAGCTAGAGTGATGATTCCATTGGGCCCGAGCATCTTGAGCTTCATGTACCCGTAATGGGGTATAGCTTGGAAGATCGTGAATGCCTCCCGCCCTAAAAGGGTGTGGTATCCGCTACTAAACGGGGCCACTTGGAATGTGATTTCTTCGGACCTATAATTCTCCGGCGTGCCGAATACCACATCTAGTGTGATTTTTCCCGGACATCATGCCTCCTGACTAGGGATGATTCCTCTGAAGGTCGTGCTGCTTTGCTCAATGCAGCTCTTGTCTATTTCCATTTTGCTAAGAGTCTCCTCGTAGATGAGGTTTAATCTGCTATCACCGTCCATGAGCACTTTAGTAAGCCGGAAGCCGTCCACAATTGGACTAAGGACCAAAGCGGCTGGTGCTCGGGCTGTTCAAAATTGAGGTTCATCACTGGCATTGAAGGTTATAGCCGCATCGTTCCATGGATTTATTGTTGCAACGTGGCAGACTTCGGCGAGGCTGCGGAGTGCTCGCTTGCGCCTATTATTTGAGGCGAAAGTCTCGAAGACTGTCAGTACTATATTGTTATTTTCCACGGGATGATGCTCTATGGTTTTGCTGATGAGAAGATCCTCGCCGCTCTTAGCCACCTGCTGGAGTATCCAACATGCTCGAAGGCTGTGTATTGGCATGGTATCCGGTGTACTGTGAATTTTGCATGGCCCATTGATCCATCCCTCCAATATGGTTCCACGCCCTACAGTGGGCTTTGGTTTCTTTGTAATTGGATCGGGTGACTTACGAGAGTACACCCTTTTAGTTCGGACGGAGGGTTTAGTGAGAGCCGGAGGATCCCAGAATTTTGTTTGGGTTTTCCACGTGCTTTCCATCGCACAGTACTTCTGTACTATGGCCGCCAAGTTAGCGAAGTGTGCTATGTCACGGCGACTTATGGCGTTGAGGATTCCCTTGTCCGTGCAATTTTTGCAAAAGAATTAAATTGCGTCTTCCTCACGACAGTCCTTGACCTTGCTTATTACAAGGAGGAATCTGGCCCAATAGTGATGTACTGTCTATTGGGGCTCTTGTCTAATGTGGGAAAGATCACTTATGTGAGGGTGAGTGGGTAGATTTAAGTCCAAACCCTGACCCGATCTGAGACCCAGGGGCAGAGGAGTTTCCGAGCTTGGAAGTTCGGGCTCCAGGACGTTGCCCAATAGTACCGGACCGCTGTCCGATTCTAGGTTCGAAGCTTGGGCCATGTCCTCCCATAGACGGGTATCCGGCTCAGAGAGCTCGGGAATCTGGACATAGTTTGTCCTCAAAATAGAGGAAGAATCGTTGCATCGCTCCTCCACCACCTCTATCTGATGGGTGACCGACGAAGAGTTAATCTCCCTTTGGTCGGGTTTAAGCCCGATCCGATCATAGTCCATAGTGACACCCAAGGTGGCGATGCGATCCAAGAGCTCGTTCAAGGAAGAGAGCTCCATTGGATCCATCTGCTCGGTGAATCCCGAGTCGACGTGGAGGCTGTTTTTGATGACCCGAGAAGTCATCGTCGGCGCGACGGCCGAACGGGTGGTCATGACGAAGCCGCCTAGTCGGAGAGTTTGGCCTATAGCCAGGGCTCCCCCAGAGGTAATGTTGTCCTTGACAACCAGGCGAGCCATCAGGCCTTATCGTGATGGCACAGTGGAACTCTCAATGAAAGCACCAATGTCGGTGTCAAAACCGACGGATCTCGGGTAGGGGGTCTCGAACTGTGCATCTAAGGCTGATGGTAACAGGAGGCGGGGGACACAATGTTTACCCAGGTTCGGGCCCTCTCGATGGAGGTAATACCCTACTTCCTACTTGATTGATCTTGATGATATGAGTATTACAAGAGTTGATCTACCACGAGATCGTAGAGGCTAAACCCTAGAAGCTAGCCTATGATTATGATTGTTGTTGTCCTACGGACTAAACCCTCCGGTTTATATAGACACCGGAGGGGTCTAGGGTTACACAGAGTCGGTTACAAGGGAGGAGATCTACATATCCGAATTGCCAAGCTTGCCTTCCATGCAAAGGAGAGTCCCACCCGGACACGGGACGAAGTCTTCAATCCTGTATCTTCATAGTCCAATAGTCCGGCCAAAGTATATAAACCGGCTGTCCGAGGACCCCCTAATCCAGGACTCCCTCAGGGAGGCCGGCCGGCCCTCATGGGGCTCGCCCCAAGTAGGATTCCTACTAGGAATCCTATTCCTAGTAGGTTTCCAACAAGGAAAGAGAGGGGGAAGGAATGAGAGGGAGAGGGAAAGAGAGGGGGCACCGCCCCTCCTAGTCCAATTTGAACTCCTCAAGGGGGGGGGGCGGACAGCCCTAGGGCCCTCTCATCTCTCTCTCACAAGGCCCATGTTGGCCCATTACTTCCCCGGGGGTTCCGATAAGCCCCCACGGCACTCCGATATTTATCCGGTGACCCCAGGAACTCATCCGGTGTCCGAATAACATCGTCCAATATATCAATCTTTATGTCTCGACCATTTCGAGACTCCTCGTTATGTCCGTGATCACATCCGGGACTCCGAACTACCTTCGGTACATCAAAACACATAAACTCATAATATCGTTCGTCATTGAACGTTAAGCGTGCGGACCCTAAGGGTTTGAGAACTATGTAGGCATGACCGAGACTCATCTCCGGTTAATAACCAATAGCGGAACCTGGATGCTCATATTGGCTCCCACATATTCTACAAAGATCTTCATCGATCAAGCCGCATAACAACATGCGTTGTTCCCTTTGTCATCGGTATGTTACTTGCCCGAGATTCGATCGCCGGTATCTCAATACCTAGTTCAATCTCGTTACCGGCAAGTCTCTTTACTCGTTCCGTAATGAATCATCCCGCAACTAACTAATTAGTCACATTGCTTGCAAGGCTTATAGTGATGTGCATTACCGAGAGGGCCGAGAGATACCTCTCCGACAATCGGAGTGACAAATCCAAATCTCGATCTATGCCAACTCAATAAACACCATCGGAGACACCTGTAGAGCATCTTTATAATCACCCAGTTACGTTGTGACGTTTGATAGCACACTAAGTGTTGCTCCGGTATTCTGGAGTTTCATAATCTCATAGTCATATGAAAATGTATATGTCATGAAGAAAGCAATAGCAACAAACTAAACGATCATCGCGCTAAGCTAACGGATGGGGCATGTCAATCACATCATTCTCTAATGATGTGATCCTGTTAATAAAATGACAACTCATGTCTATGGTTAGGAAACTTAACCATCTTTGATTAACGAGCTAGTCAATGTAGAGGCATACTAGTGACACTCTGTTTGTCTATGTATTCACACATGTACTAAGTTTTCGGTTAATACAATTCTAGCATGAATAATAAACATTTATCATGATATAAGGAAATATAAATAACAACTTTATTATTACTTCTAGGGCATATTTCCTTCAGCCTCCCACTTGCACTAGAGTCAATAATCTAGATTACACAATGATGATTCTAACACCCATGTAGTCTTGGTGTTGATCATGTTTTTCTTGTGAGAGAGGCTTAGTCAACGGGTCTGCAACATTCAGATCCATATGTATCTTGAAAATCTCTATGTCTCCCTCCTTCACTTGATCGTGGATGGAATTGAAGCATCTCTTGATGTGCTTGGTTCTCCTGTGAAATCTGGATTCCTTTGCCAAGGTAATTGCACCAGTATTGTCACAAAAGATTTTCATTGGATCCTATGCACTAGGTATGACACCTAGATCGGATATGAACTCCTTCATCCAGACTCCTTCACTTGCTACTTCCGAAGCAGCTATGTATTCCGCTTCACACGTAGATCCCGCCATGATGCTTTGCTTAGAACTACACCAACTAACAACTCCACCATTCAATAAAAATACGTATCGGTTTGTGACTTAGAGTCATCCGAATTAGTGTCAAAGCTTGCATCGACGTAACCGTTTACGACGATCTCTTTGTCACCTCCATAAACGAGAAACATATCCTTAGTCCTTTTCAGGTATTTTAGGATGTTCCTGACTGTTGTCCAGTGATCCACTCCCGGATTACTTTGGTACCTCCCTGCTAAACTAATAGCAAGGCACACATCAGGTCTGGTACACAACATTACATACATGATAGAACCTATGGCTGAAGCATAGGGAATGACTTTCATTTTCTCTCTATCTTCTGTAGTGGTCGGGCATTGAGTCTGACTCAACTTCACACCTTGTAACACAGGCAAGAACCATTTCTTTACTTGATCCATTTTGTACTTCTTCAAAACTTTATCAAGGTATGTGTTTTGTGAAAGTCCAATTAAGCGTCTTGATCTATCTCTATAGATCCTGATGCCCAATATATAAGTAGCTTCACCGAGGTCTTTCATTGAAAAATTCTTATTCAAGTATCCTTTTATGCTATTCAGAAATCTAGTATCATTTCCAATCAACAATTTGTCATCCACATATAATATCAGAAATGGTACAGAGCTCCCACTCACTTTCTTGTAAATATAGGCTTCTCCAAAAGTCTGTATAAAACCATATGCTTTGATCACACTATCAAAGCATATATTCCAACTTCGAGATGCTTGCACCAGTCCATGAATGGATCGCTGGAGCTTACACACTTTGTTAGCACCTTTTGAATCGACAAAATCCTCTGGTTGCATCATATACAACTCTTCTTTAAGATACCCATTAAGGAATGCAGTTTTGACATCCATTTGCCTAATTTCATAATCATAAAATGCGGCAATTGCTAACATGATTCGGACGGACTTAAGCATTGCTACGGGTGAGAAGGTCTCATCGTAGTCAACTCCTTAAACTTGTCGAAAACCTTTCGCAACAAGTCAAGCTTTGTAGACAGTAATATTACCGTCAGCGTCAATCTTCTTCTTGAAGATCCATTTATTCTCTATGGCTTACCGATCATCGGGCAAGTCAACCAAAGTCCACACTTTTGTTTTCATACATGGATCCCATCTCAGATTTCATGGCCTCAAGCCATTTCGCGGAATCTGGGCTCATCATCGCTTCCTTATAGTTCGTAGGTTCGTCATGGTCAAGTAATATGACTTCCAGAACAGGATTACCGTACCACTCTGGTGCGGATCTTACTCTGGTTGACCTATGAGGTTCGGTAGTAACTTGATCATAAGTTTCATGATCATCATCATTATCTTCCTCGCTAATTGTTGTAGGATTCACCGGAACTGATTTCTGTGATGAACTAATTCCCAATAAGGGAGCAGGAACATTTACCTCATCAAGTTCTACTTTCCTCTAACTCACTTCTTTCGAGAGAAGCTCCTTCTTTAGAAAGGATCCATTCTTAGCAACGAATGTCTTGCCTTCTGATCTGTGATAGAAGGTGTACCCAACAGTCTCCTTTGGGTATCCTATGAAGACACATTTCTCCGATCTGGGTTCGAGCTTATCAGGTTGAAGCTTTTTCACATATGCATCGCAGCCCCAAACTTTAAGAAACAACAACTTGGGTTTCTTGCCAAACCACATTTCATAAGGTGTCATCTCAACAGATTTTGATGGTGCCCTATTTAACGTGAATGCGGCCGTCTCTAAAGCATAACCCCAAAACGATAGCGGTAAATTAGTCAGAGACATCATAGATTGCACCATATCTAATAAAGCGCGATTACGACGCTCGGACACACCATTACGCTGTGGTGTTCCAGGTGGCGTGAGTTGCAAAACTATTCCGTGTTGTTTCAAATGAAGACCAAACCCGTAACTCAAATATTCTCCTCCACGATCAGATCATAGAAACTTAATTTTCTTGGTACGATGATTTTCCACTTCACTCTGTAATTCCTTGAACCTTTCAAATGTTTCAGACTTATGTTTCATCAAGTAGATATACCCATATCTGCTCAAATCATCTGTGAAGGTTAGAAAATAACGATACCCGCCACGAGCATCAACACTTATCGGACCGCATACATCAGTATGTATTATTTCCAATAAGTCTATTGCTCGTTCCATTGTTCCGGAGAACATAGTTTTAGTCATCTTGCCCACGAGGCATGGTTCGCAAGCATCAAGTGATTCATAATAAAGTGATTCCAAAAGCCCATCAGCATGGAGTTTCTTCATGCGCTTTACACCAATATGACCTAAACAGCAGTGCCACAAATAAGTTGCACTATCATTATTAAACTTATATCTTTTTGCTTCAATACTATGAATATGTGTATCACTACTATCAAGACTTAGTAAAAATAGACCACTCATCAAGGGTGCATGACCATAAAAGATATTAGTCATATAAATATAACAACCATTATATCTGATTTAAATGAATAACCGTCTTGCATCAAACAAGATCTAGATATAATGTTCATGCTTAATGCTGGCACCAAATAACAATTATTCAGGTCTAAAACTAATCCCGAAGGTAGATGTAGAGGTAGCGTGCCGATGGCGATCACATCAACTTTGGAACCATTTCCCACGCACATCGTCACCTCGTCCTTAGCCAGTCTTCGCTTAATCTGTTGCCCCTGTTTCGAGTTGCAAATATTAGCAACAGAACCAGTATCAAATACTCATGCACTACTGCGAACATTAGTAAGGTACACATCAAAAACATGTATATCAAATATACCTTTCACTTTGCCATCCTTCTTATCCGCCAAATACTTGGGGCAGTTCCGCTTCCAGTGACCAGTCCCTTTGCAGTAGAAGCACTCAGTCTTAGGCTTAGGTCCAGACTTGGGCTTCTTCACTTGAGCAGCAACTTGCTTGCCGTTCTTCTTGAAGTTCCCCTTCTTCCCTTTGCCCTTCTTCTTGAAACTAGTGGTCTTGTTTACCATCAACACTTGAAGCTCCTTCTTGATTTCTACCTCCACAGCCTTTAGCATTGCGAAGAGCTCGGGAATTGTCTTATCCATCCCTTGCATATTATTGTTCATCACGAAGCTTTGTAGCTTGGTGGTCGTGATTGAAGAACTATATCAATGACACTATCAACCAGAAGATTAACTCCCAGCTAAGTCAAGTGATTGTGGTACCCAGACATTCTAAGTATGTGTTCACTGACAGAACTATTCTTCTCCATATTGCAGCTGTAGAACTTATTGGAGACTTCATATCTCTCAATCTAGGCATTTGCTTGAAATATTAACATCAACTCCTGGAACATCTGATATGCTCCATGATGTTCAAAACATCGTTGAAGTCCCGGTTCTAAGCCACAAAGCATGGCACACTGAACTATCGAGTAGTCATCAGCTTTGCTCTGCCAGGTGTTCATAACATATGGCGTTGCTCCTATAGCGGGTTTGGCACCTAGCGGTGCTTCCAGGACGTAATTCATCTATGCAACAACGAGGATAATCCTCAAGTTACGGACCCAGTCCGTGTAGTTTCTACCATCATCTTTCAACTTAGCTTTCTCTAGGAATGCATTAAAATTCAACGGAACAACATCACGGGCCATTTATCTACCACAACATAGACATGCAAAATACTATCAGGTACTAAGTTCATGATAAATTAAAGTTCAATTGATCATATTACTTAAGAACTCCCACTTAGATAGACATCCCTCTAATCATCTAAGTGATCACGTGATCCATATCAACTAAACCATGTCCGATCATCACATGAGATGGAGTAGTTTTCAATGGTGAACATCACTATGTTGATCATATCTACTATATGATTCACGCTCGACCTTTCGGTCTCAGTGTTCCGAGGCCATATCTGCATATGCTAGGCTTGTCAAGTTTAACCCGAGTATTCTACATGTGCAAAACTGGCTTGCACCCATTGTTCCGGATAAACATCACATGCAATCAAATAAGTGATATGACATGGCCATCATCATCTTGTGCCTTTGATCTCCATCTCCAAAGCACCGTCATGATCACCATCGTCACCGACTTGACACCTTGATCTCCATCGTAGCATCATTGTCATCTCGCCAACTATTGCTTCTATGACTATCGCTACCGCTTAGTGATAAATTAAAGCAATTACATGGCGATTGCATTTCATACAATAAAGCGACAACCATATGTCTCCTGCCAGTTGCCGATAACTATGTTACAAAACATGATCATCTCATACAACAATTTATATAATCACGTCTTGACCATATCACATCACAACATGCCCTGCAAAAACAAGTTAGATGTCCTCTACTTTGTTGTTGCAAGTTTTACGTGGCTGCTACGGGCTTAGCAAGAACCGTTCTTACCTACTAATCAAAACCACAACATAGTATAGTGGTTGTTTTTTGATCTTCAGAAAGAACCATGTTCATTGAAACCAATTCAACTAAAGTTGGAGAAACAGACACCCACTAGCCACCTGTGTGAGAAGCACGACGGTAGAACCAGTCTCATGAACACGGTCATGTAATGTCGGTCTGGGCCGCTTCATCCAACAATACCGCCGAATCAAGAATCAACTAGTGACGGCAAGCAATATGTACATACCCACGCCCCCAACTCCTTTGTGTTCTACTCGTGCATATAACATCTACGCATAGACCTGGCTCGGATGCCACTATTGGGGAACGCAGTATTTCAAAAAAATTCCTATGATCACGCAAGATCTATCTAGGAGATGCATAGCAACGAGAGGAGAGAGTGTGTCTACGTACCCTCATAGACCGAAAGCGGAAGCGTTAAGTAACGCGGTTGATGTAGTCGAATGTCTTCGCGATCCAACCGATCAAGTACCAAACACACGGCACCTCCGCGATCTGCACACGTTCAGCTCGGTGACGTCCCTCGTACTCTTGATCTAGCTGAGGCCGAGGGAGAGTTACGTCAGGACGACGGTGTGTTTACGGTGATGATGAAGTTACCGACGCATGGCTTCGCCTAAGCACTACAACGATATGACCGAGGTGGAAATCTGTGGAGGGGGGCACCGCACACAGCGTAGACAACTGTCAACTTGTGTGTTCTAGGGTGCCCCTGCCCCCGTATATAAAGGAGCATGGGGGAGGCCGGCTGGCCCTCATGGGGCGCGCCCCAAGTAGGATTCCTACTAGGAATCCTATTCCTAGTAGGTTCCCAACAAGGGAAGAGAGGGGGAAGGAAGGAGAGGGAGAAAGAGAGAGGGAAATCGAGGGGGCACCGCCCCCTCCTAGTCCAATTCAGACTCCTCAAGGGGGGCAGCCCTAGGGCCCTCTCCTCTCTCTCTCACACAAGGCCCATGTTGGCCCATTAGTTCCCCGGGGGTTTCGATAACCCCCCAACACTCCGATATTTATCCGGTGACCCCAGGAACTCACTCGGTGTCCGAATAACATCGTCCAATATATCAATATTTATGTCTCAACCATTTCGAGACTCCTCATCATGTCCGTGATCACATCTAGGACTCTGAACTACCTTCGGTACATCAAAACACATAAACTCATAATACCGATCGTCATCGAATGTTAAGCATGCGGACCCTAAGGGTTCGAGAACTATGTAGACATGACCAAGACTCATCTCCGGTCAATAACCAATAGCGGAACCTGGATGCTCATATTGGCTCCCACATATTCTATGAAGATCTCTATCGGTCAAACCGCATAACAACATGCGTTGTTCCCTTTGTCATCGATATGTTACTTGTCCGAGATTCGATCATCGGTATCTCAATACCTAGTTCAATCTCATTACCGGCAAGTCTCTTTACTCGTTCTATAATGCATCATCCCGCAACTAACTCATTAGTCACATTGCTTGCAAGGCTTATAGTGATGTGCATTACCGAGAGGGCCTAGAGATACCTCTCCAACAATCGGAGTGCAAATCCTAATCTCGATCTATGCCAACTCAACAAACACCATCGGAGACACCTGTAGAGCATATTTATCATCACCCAGTTATGTTGTGACGTTTGATAGCACACTAAGTGTTCCTCCAGTAGTCGGGAGTTGCATAATCTCATAGTCATAGGAACATGTATAAGTCATGAAGAAAGCAATAGCAACAAACTAAACGATCATCGTGCTAAGCTAACGGATGGGTCATGTCAATCACATCATTCTCTAATGATGTGATCCCGTTAATGAAATGACAACTCATGTCTATGGTTAGGAAACTTAACAATCTTTGATTAATTATCTAGTCAATGTAGAGGCATACTAGTGACACTCTGTTTGTCTATGTATTCACACATGTACTAAGTTTCCGGTTAATACAATTCTAGCATGAATAATAAACATTTATCATGAAATAAGGAAATATAAATAACAACTTTATTATTGCCTCTAGGGCATATTTCCTTCACATGGTTACTCCATTGACCAGTACCGCAACCACTTCCGCTTTTTTGGGTGCTTTTGTTGCCCAATCTGCTTCAGCGGTAGTAGAGTGGTAGTACTGCTCCCCCAAGCGGTAGTACTGCTTCGGTAGAATAATGTCTACTACACAACTTTATTGTTGTAGACACATGTTGGGCCTCCAAGCACAGAGTTTTGTAAGACATTAGCAATTTTCCCTCAAGTGGATGACCTAAGGTTTATCAATCCGTGAGAGGTGTAGGATGAAGATGGTCTCTCTCAAACGACCCTGCAACCAAATACAGGAAATCTCTTGTGTCCCCAACACACCCAATACAATGGCAAATTGTATAGGTGCACTAGTTCAGCGAAGAGATGATGATAAAAGTGTAATATTGATGGTAGAAATATATTTTTATAATCTGAATAAATAAAAACAGCAACGTAGCAAATAATAAACAGGCACAAAAATGGTATTGCAATGCTTAAAAATGAGGCCTAGGGTCCGTACTTTCACTAGTGCAATCTCTCAACGGTGCTAATATAATTGGAGCATATAACCGTCCCTCAACGTGCAACGAAGAATCACTCGAAAGTTCCTATCTAGCGGAGAACATAAGACGGAATTGTTTGTAAGGTACGAAACCACCTCAAAGCTATTCTTTCCGATCAATCTATCCTAGAGGTCGTACTAAAATAACATGAAGCTATTCTTTATGATCGATCTAAACAAGAGTTCGTACTAAAATAACACCAAAGAAAATTCAGATTCATAATATTCAATCAATCACAAAGAACTTCAAACAGTGCCCCAAGATTTCTACCGGAGAAACAAAGACAATAGCGTGCATCAACCCTTATGCATAGATTACCCCAATGTCACCTCGGGAATCCGCGAGTTGAGTGCCAAAACATATATCAAGTGAATCAATATGATACCCACCTGTCACCACGAGTATTCAATTGCAAGACATATATCAAGTGTTCTGAAATCCATAAAAGTATTTGCTACCTCTTGAGCATGCGTTGGTTTTCCCTTGAAGAGGAAAGGGTGATGCAGCAAAGTTGCGTAAGTATTTCCCTTAGTTTTTGAGAACCAAGGTATCAATCCAGTAGGAGACCACGCGCGAGTCACCTCGTACCTACACAAACCAATAAGAACCTCACAACCAACGCGATAAAGGGGTTGTCAATCCCTTCACGGCCACTTGCAAGAGTGAGATATGATAGAGATAATGATAATAAGATAAATATTTCTGGTATTTTTATGATATAGATTGAAAGTAAAGATTGCAAAATAAAATAGATTGGAAACTTGTATGATGGAGAATAGACCCGGGGGCCATAGGTTTCACTAGTGGCTTCTCTCAAGATAGCATAAATATTACGGTGGGTGAACAAATTACTATCGAGCAATTGATAGAAAAGCGAATAATTACGAGAATATCTAGGTATGATCATGTATATAGGCATCATGTCCGTGACAAGTAGACCGACTCCTGGCTGTATCTACTACTATTACTCCACACATCGACCGCTATCCAGCATGCATCTAGAGTATTAAGTTCATAAGAACAGAGTAACGCTTTAAGCAAGATGACATGATGTAGAGGGATAAACTCATGCAATATGATATAAACCCCATCTTTTTATCCTTGATGGCAACAATACAATATGTGTCGTTTCCCTTTCTGTCACTGATAACCCACAAGTATAGGGGATCACAACAGTTTTTGAGGGTAGAGTATTCAACCCAAATTTATTAATTCAACACAAGGGGAGCCAAAGAATATTCTCAAGTATTAGCAGCTGAGTTGTCAATTCAACCACACTTGGATAACTTAATATTTGCAGCAAAGTGTTTAGTAGCAAAGTAATATGATAGTAGTGGTAACGGTAGCAAAAGGTAATGGCAACAAAAGTAATATTTTTGGTATTTTGTAGTGATGATAACAATAGCAATGGAAAAGTAAATAAGCGAAGAACAATATATGGAAAGCTCGCAGGCAATGGATCAGTGATGGATAATTATGCCGGATGTGGTTCATCATGTAACAGTCATAACCTAGGGTGACACAGAACTAGCTCCAATTCATCAATGTAATGTAGGCATGTATTCCGAATATAGTCATACGTGCTTATGGAAAAGAACTTGCATGACATCTTTTGTCCTACCCTCCCGTGGAAGTGGGGTCCTAGTGGAAACTAAGGGATATTAAGGCCTCCTTTTAATAGAGTACCGGACCAAAGCATTAACACCCTGTGAATACATGAACTCCTCAAACTACGGTCATCACCGGGAGTGGTCCCGATTATTGTCACTTCAGGGTTGCCGGATCATAACACATAGTAGGTGACTATAGACTTGCAAGATAGGATCAAGAACTCTCATATATCCATGAAAACATAATAGGTTCAGATTTGAAATCATGGCACTCGGGCCCTAGTGACAAGCATTAAGCATAGCAAAGTCATAGCAACATCAATCTCAGAACAAAGTGGATACTAGGGATCAAACCCTAACAAAACTAACTCGATTACATGATAAATCTCATCCAACCCATCACTGTCCGGCAAGCCTACGATGGAATTACTCACGCACGGCGGTGAGCATCATGAAATTGGTGATGGAGGAAGGTTGATGATGACGATGGTGACGGATTCCCCTCTTCGGAGCCCCGAACGGACTCCAGATCAGCCCTCCGAGAGAGTTTAGGGATTTGCGGCGGCTCCGTATCGTAAAACGCAATGAATCCTTCTTCTATATTTTTTCTCCCCGAACACGAATATATGGAGTCAAGATGGACGTCGGTGGAGCTCCAGGGGGGCCATGAGGCAGGGGGCACGCCCAGGGGGGCAGGGGCGCCCCCACCCTCGTGGCTAGGGTGTGGCCCCCCTAGCCTTGATTCTTTGCCAGTATTTTTTATTATTTCCAAAAGTAATCTCCGTGGAGTTTCAGGTCATTCCGAAAGCTTTTGTTTCTGCACATAAATAACACCATGGCAATTCTGCTGAAAACAGCGCCAGTCCAGGTTAGTTCCATTCAAATCATGCAAGTTAGAGTCCAAAACAAGGGCAAAAGTGTTTGGAAAAGTAGATACGACAGAGACGTATCAACTCCCCCAAGCTTAAACCTTTGCTTGTCCTCAAGCAATTCAGTTGATAAACTGAAAGTGATAAAGAAAAACTTTTACAAACTCTGTTTGCTCTTGTTGTTGTAAATATGTAAAGCCAGCATTCAAGCTTTCAACAAATATTATGAACTAACCATATTCACAATAACGCTTAGGTCTCATGTTTAATCATATCAATGGCATAATCAACTAGCGAGCAATAATAATAAATCTCGGATGACAACACTTTGTCAAAACAATCATGATATGATATAACAGGATGGTATCTCGCTAGACCTTTCTGAGACCGCAAAACATAAATGCAGAGCACCTTTAAAGATCAAGGACTGACTAGACATTGTAATTCATGGTGAAAGAGATCCAGTCAAGTCATACTCAATGTAAACTAACAGTAATGAATGCAAATGACAGCGGTGCTCTCCAACTGGTGCTTTTTAATAAGAGGATGATGACTCAACATAAAAGTAAATAGACAGGCCCTTCGCAGAGGGAAGCAGGGATTTGTAGAGGTGCCAGAGCTCGATTTTTAAATAGAGGTGAATAATATTTTGAGCGGTATACTTTGATTGTCAACATAACAACCAAGAGATGGCGATATCTTCCATGCTACACACATTATAGGCGGTTCCCAAACAGAATGGTAAAGTTTATACTCCCCCTCCACCAACAAGGTGTCAATCCATGGCTTGCTCGAAACAATGAGTGCCTCCAA
The DNA here is from genome assembly GCF_002162155.2 of Triticum dicoccoides. Lineage (NCBI taxonomy): Eukaryota > Viridiplantae > Streptophyta > Magnoliopsida > Poales > Poaceae > Triticum > Triticum dicoccoides. The sequence continues at coordinate 204,996,824 of NC_041384.1, read as the reverse complement.
CTAATAATAGTCCCAGTGGGGGTTTTGTTTGCAATTATTTTGATTTGATTTGCAAAAAGCATGGGACTGGGCATCCCAGTGACCAGCCATTTTCTCGTGAGTGAGGAGCGGAGTCCACTCCTCTTGAGAATAACCCGCCTAACATGGAAGATACGGACATCCCTAGTTGATACATGAGATATTCGAGCATACAAAATAGAATGTTTATTTAAAGGTTTAGAGTTTGGCACATACAAATTTACTTGGAACGGCATGTAGATACTGTATATAGGTAGGTATGGTGGACTCATATGGAACAACTTTGGGGTTTATGGGATTGGATGCACAAGCAGTATTCCCGCTTAGTACAGGTGAAGGCTAGAAAAAGACTGGGAAGCGACCAGCTAGAGAGCGACAACAGTCATGAACATGCATTAAAATTAATCAACACCGAATGCAAGCATGAGTAGGATATAATGCACCATGAACATAAATATCGTAGAGGCTATGTTGATTTTGTTTCAACTACATGCGTGAACATGTGCCAAGTCAAGCCACTCGAATCGTTCAAAAGAGGATACCACCCTATCATACCACATCACAACCATTTTAATAGCATGTTGGCACGCAAGGTAAACCATTATAATCTCCTAGCTAATTAAGCATGGCATACACAACTATAATATCTAATTGTCATTGCAGACATGTTCATTCATAATAGGCTGAATTAGGAACGATGAACTAATCATATTTACAAAAACAAGAGAGGTCGAATTCATACCAGCTTCTCTCATCTCAATCAGTCCATCATATATCGTCATAATTGCCTTTCACTTGCATGACCGAATGATGTGAATAGTAATAACAGTGCACGTGCATTGGACTAAGCTGGAATATGCAAGCATTCAGTAAACAGGAGAAGACAAGGCAATATGGACTCTTAGTTAAATCAACAATAATGCATTTAGGAGTCACTTCAACAATTTAATCATGGTCTTCTCCTATCGACCCCCAAAGAAAATAAAATAAATAAAACTATTTACACGGGAAAGCTCCCAACAAGCAAAAGAAGAACAGGAAATCTTTTTGGGTTTTATTTTTAATTACTACTACAAGAATGGAAATTAAAACTAGCTAAAAGCTACAACTAATATTTTTTTTGGTTTTTCTTAAGGTTTATCGAACACACAAGAAGAAAGCATAAAAAGGAAATAAACCAGTATGGATAATACAATGAAAAAGTATGAGCACCTACAGCTAGCAATGAGAGTGTAAACATGAATGTAATGTCGGTGGGAAATACGTACTCCCCCAAGCTTAGGATTTTGGCCTAAGTTGGTCTATGGCCACGGCTGGCTTGACGGATATCCAAAGTAATAGTTGGGGTTGTATTGCAATGAAGCCTCGGATTACCACTGGTTGGCAATCACCTCCGGGTCCCACTGATAATCAGACTGTCGTGGAGGATCAAATTGTGATTCCGGCTCTGGCTCTGTGGCTATTGTAGGGTTCTAGTAGGAATGAATGGCCTCCAACGGAACAAGGTACTTGCCTGTAGATAAATCAAACAAGGAAGGAGCACGCAAGGTAATAATCTCAGGATGATTTTTACCAAATATTAATTTGTACTTAAGAGCCTTTTACCTATTCTTAACAATAAAATCATGTGCTACCATACTCTTATAATCTAAATAAACAGGAGGCAGCAATTTTTCTTCCTTCTCATAATGCCTAATAGGTATGTTAAAATGTGCAGCTAGGTGCGAGGCGAAGATGCCTCCAAAGACGGGGCCCTTAGTACGGTTAAGATTTAACCGCTTTGCAATAATAGCACCCATGCTAAATGTATCATCACGAAATAAGGCATGGCACAAAATAACAATATCAGGGGCACTCAGGTTTCCACAGTTTCTGCGCCCAATTAAGCATCTACTAGCAAATATAGCAAAGTAACGTAGAATAGGAAAGTGTATGCTAGTAGTTCGTGCGTCGGAAACCTTCCTCGTTTCCCCTACAGTGATGGTATCAATAAACCCATCCACATCGTCATGATGTGGTTCCTCTATGATGCCCTCGAAAGAGATCAAACAAACCCGACAAAAATCACGAAGTGACATCTCCTTATGCTCATCATATAAATAAAACTCCACCGTAGGTGGTGAGCTCCTAGCATGGAAATGAAAGTTTTGCACAAAGATATTGGTGAGTAAGAGATACTGTTCGCGTTGGTCATGGAGGAAGGCGGTGAGGCCTGCATTCTCAACCAATTCATAGAAATCATCATAAATCCCGGCTGCTCTCAAGAAATCATCACAAGGCCATTCACACTGTGGGACCTCCGCGGTGCGAGGGAGATTATACTTGGGTCTCTTATCCTCCTCACTTTGCTTATCCTTCGAGCTTCGGCTCAATGAGCCCCTAAAAAATCTCTTCATTATTTTCTGAAAAATTCTGAAATTTTTAGTAACTTCAAAATAAAAGTGAACCAAACTCAACAAAATTGATAGCAACTACACCTACAAGTGCCTAGAGCCTATATCATGCATCAAACTACTTTTGACCACATAAATTTGACATGCAAGCTCAAGAGCAGGGTCACCTAAGCAGCAAAAATATGCAATGAATAAAGCACTAGAACAAAAACTAATTGGACCATTGGAGGAGTCACATACCAACAATCCACCAAAGCAGTTTTGTGAGAGGTGCTTTGAGCAAGGAGATCGAAAATCACAGCAAAATGAGCTAGAACTCGTGCTTGAGCTGGATGGTGATTTTTTTGGGAGGAAGAAGAAGCGTGTGGGTGCAAGAATAAGTGGAGGGGAGCCACCATGGGCCCACGAGGCAGGGGGCGCACCCAGGGGGTGGGCATGCCGTGGACCATTGTGGCCAGGTGCTTGCTCCCCCTGCTGTGTTCTCAGTGCCAGATATTCTCAAATATTCCAGAAAAAATCATATTTAAATTTTAGGGCATTTGGAGAACTTTTATTTTCGGGGTATTTTTATATTGCACAGATAATCAGAAAACAGACAGAAATTACTATTTTTGCTTTATCTAATATAAATAACAGAAAGTAAAAAGAGGGTACAGAGAGTTGTGTTTTCTAACTTCATCCATCTCATGCTCATCAAAAGGAATCCACTAACAAGCTTGATCAAGTCTTGTTAACAAACTCATTCCGAGTAACATGGAACCGGAGAATTTTCGAATAACACTAGGTTACCTCAACGGGGATATGCACATCCCCAACAATAAGAATATCCTATTTCTTCTTGACAGCAGGAAGAGGAAATTCAAAACCTCCAATAGTGATTATTGAAAATTTTCCAATAGAATTTATACTGTGGACTTGAGGTTGTTTCCTTAGAAAGTGTACCGTATGCTCATTACCATTAACATGAAAAGTGACATTGCCTTTGGTGCAATCAATAACAGCCCCTGCAGTATTCAAAAAGGGTCTTCCAAGAATAATAGACATACTATCGTCCTCGGAAATATCAAGAATAACAAAGTCCGTTAAGATAGTAACGTTTGCAACCACAACAGGCACATGCTCACAAATACCGACATGTATAGCAATTGATTTATCAGCCATTTGCAAAGATATTTCAGCAGGTGTCAACTTATTCAAATCAACTCTACGATATAAAGAGAAAGGCATAACACTAACACCGGCTCCAAGATCACATAAAGCAGTTTTAACATAGTTTCTTTTAATGGAGCATGGTATAGTTGGTACTCCTGGATCTCCTAGTTTCTTAGGTATTCCACCCCTAAAAGTGTAATTAGCAAGCATGGTGGAAATTTTAGCTTCCAGTATCTTTCTTTTATTAGTAACAATATCTTTCACGTACTTAGCATAAGGATTCATTTTAAGCATATCAGTCAAATGCATACGCAAAAAGATAGGTCTAATCATTTCAGCAAAGCGCTCAAAATCCTCATCATCCTTTTTCTTGGACGGCTTAGGAGGAAAAGGCATAGGTTTCTGAACCCATGGTTCTCTTTCCTTACCGTGTTTCCTAGCAACAAAGTCTCTTTTATCATAACGTTGATTCTTTGATTGTTGGTTATCAAGATCAACAACAGGTTCAATTTCTATATCATTATCATTACTAGGTTGAGCATCAACATGAACATCATCATTAACATTATCACTAGTTTCATGTTCATTACCAGATTGTGTTTCAGCGTCAGAAATAGAGATATCATTTGGATTCTCAGGTGTTTCAATAACAGGTTCACTAGAAGCATGCAAAGTCCTATCATTTTTCTTTTTCTTCCTTTTAGAAGGACTAGGTGCATGTATATTATTTCTCTGAGAATCTTGCTCAATTCTCTTAGGATGGCCCTCAGGATACAAAGGTTCCTGAGTCATCTTACCACCTCTAGTCATAACTCTAACAACATAGCCATTATTCTTACTATTTAATTCATTGAGCAAATCATTCTAAGCTTTAAGTACTTGTTCTACTTGAGTGGTAACCATAGAAGCATGTTTACTAATGAGTTTAAGTTCACCTTTAACTCTAGACATATAATCACCCAAGTGTTCAATCACATAAACATTTTGTTTCGATTGTCTACCAAAATAAGCATTGAAGTCTTCTTGATTAACCATAAAGTTATCAAACTCATCCAAACATTGGCTAGCAAACTTAGTAGGAGGGATTTCAGCTTTATCATATCTATAGAGAGAATTTACCTTTACTACCTGCGTCGGGTTATCAAGATTATGTGTTTCTTCAATAGGTGATGGATTTAGACCATATATTTCTTCAACAGGTGGTAAATTAAGACCATGTATTTCTTCAATAGGAGGTAAATTCTTAACATCTTCAGCTTTAATACCCTTTTCTTTCATAGATTTCTTTGCCTCTTCCATATCTTTAGGACTGAGAAATAGAACACCTCTTTTCTTCGGAGTTGGTTTAGGAATAGGCTCGAGAGCTGGCTCAGGAAGTGTCCAATTATTTTCATTTTTCAAAATATTATTCAATAGAATTTTAGCCTCATCAGACATTCTTTCCCTGAAAACAGAACCATCACAACTATCCAGGTAATCTCTGGAAGCATCGGTTAGTCCATTATAAAAGATATCAAGTATTTCATTTTTCTTAAGAGGATGATCATGCAAAGCATTAAGTAATTGGAGAAGCCTCTCCCAAGCTTGTGGGAGACTCTCTTCTTCAATTTGCACAAAATTATATATATCACTTAAGGCAGCTTCTGTCTTAGGAGTAGGGAAATATTTAGCAGAGAAGTAATAAATCATATCACGGGGACTACGCACACAACCAGGATCAAGAGAATTAAACCATATCTTAGCATCACCCTTTAATGACAACGAAAATATTTTAAGGATATAAAAGTAGCGAGTTCTCTCATCATTAGTGAATAGGGTGGCTATATCATTTAATTTAGTAAGATGTGCCACAACAGTTTCAGATTCATAGCCATAAAAAGGATCAGATTCAACCAAAGTAATTATATCAGGATCAATAGAGAATTCATAATCCTTATCAGTAACAAATATAGGTGAAGTAACATAAGCAGGATCATATTTCATTCTAGCATTTAGAGTTTTTTGTTTAAGCTTAGCTAATAATTTCTTAAGACCACTTCTATCATTGCAAGCAAGAAAGTCTCTTTTAGTTTCTTCATCCATAACATAGCCCTCAGGCACAACACGCAATTCATATTTATTAGGAGAGCCTTCATCATTACTTTCATCAATATTACCAGTTTCAATAATTTCATTCTCTCTAGCCCTAGCAAGTTGTTCATCAAGAAATTCACCAAGTGGCACAGTAGTATCAAGCATAGAAGTAGTTTCATCATTGCATAGCAGAAGTGGCATCATCAATAATATGCAACATATCAGAATTAATAGCAGAAGCAGGTTTAGGTGTCGCAAGCTTACTCAAAACATAAGGTGAATCAAGTGCAGAGCTAGATGGCAGTTCCTTACCTCCCCTCGTAGTTGAGGGATAAACCTTGGTTTTTGGATCTCTCGAGTTCTTCATAATGATAAGCAGATATAAATCCCAAGTGACTCAAAGAATAGAGCTATGCTCCCCGGCAACGGCGCCAGAAAATAGTCTTGATAACCCACAGGTATAGGGGATTGCAACAATTTTCGAGGGTAGAGTATTCAACCCAAATTTATTGATTTGACACAAGGGGAGCCAAAGAATATTTTCAAGTATTAGCAGCTGAGTTATCAATTCAACCACACCTGGATAATTTAATATCTGCAGCAAAGTGTTTAGTAGCAAAGTAATATGATAGTAGTGGTAACGATAGCAAAAGTAATATTTTTGGTATTTTGTAGTGATGATAACAATAGCAATGGAAAAGTAAATAAGCGAAGAACAATATATGGAAAGCTTGTAGGCAATGGATCAGTGATGGAGAATTATGCCGGATGTGGTTCATCATGTAACAGTCATAACCTAGGGTGACACAGAACTAGCTCCAATTCATCAATGTAATGTAGGCATGTATTCCGAATATAGTCATACGTGCTTATGGAAAAGAACTTGCATGACATCTTTAGTCCTACCCTCCCGTGGCAGCGGGGTCCTAGTGGAAACTAAGGGATATTAAGGCCTCCTTTTAATAGAGTACCGGACCAAAGCATTAACACATAGTGAATACATGAACTCCTCAAACTACGGTCATCACCAGGAGTGGTCCCGATTATTATCACTTCGGGGTTGCCGGATCATAACACATAGTAGGTGACTATAGACTTGCAAGATAGGATCAAGAACTCTCATATATTCATGAAAACATAATAGGTTCAGATCTAAAATCATGGTACTCGGGCCCTAGTGACAAGCATTAAGCATAGCAAAGTCATAGCAACATCAATCTCAGAACAAAGTGGATACTAGGGATCAAACCCTAACAAAACTAACTCGATTACATGATAAATCTCATCCAACCCATCACCGTCCAGCAAGCCTATGATGGAATTACTCATGCACGGCAGTGAGCATCATGAAATTGGTGATGGAGGAAGGTTGATGATGACGATGGCGACGGATTCCCCTCTTCGGAGCCCCGAACGGACTCCAAATCAGCCCTCCCGAGAGAATTTAGGGCTTGGCGGTGGCTCCATATCGTAAAACATGATGAATCCTTCTTCTATATTTTTTTCTCCCCGAACACGAATATATAGGTCAAGATGGACGTCGGTGGAGCTCCAAGGGGCCCACGAGGAATGGGGGCGCGCCTAGGGGCAGGGGCGCCCCCACCCTCGTGGCTAGGGTGTGGGCCCCCTGGCCTTGATTCTTTGCCAGTATTTTTTATTGTTTCCAAAAATAATCTCCGTGGAGTTTCAGGTCATTCCGAGAACTTTTGTTTCTGCACATAAATAACACCATGGCAATTCTGCTGAAAACCGCATCAGTCCGGGTTAGTTCCATTCAAACCATGCAAGTTAGACTCCAAAACAAGGGCAAAAGTGTTTGGAAAAGTAGATACAACGGAGACGTATCAGTCACTGGGATCGAGCACCGCAACATTGAACCCAACGCTAAGCACTTCTCCCATTGCAAGAAAGATCAATCTAGTAGGCCAAACCAAACTGATAATTCGAAGAGACTTGCAAAGATAACCAATCATACATAAAAGAATCGAGAGAAGATTCAAATATTTTTCATAGATAGACTTGATCATAAACCCACAATTCATTGGATCTCGACAAACACACCACAAAAAGAGTTACATCGAATAGATCTCCAAGAGAATCTAGGAGAACTTTGTATTGAGATCCAAAGAGAGAGAAGAAGCCATCTAGCTAATAACTATGGACCCGAAGGTCTGAGGTAAACTACTCACACATCATCGGAGGGGCCATGGAGTTGATGTAGAGGCCCTCCATGATCAATGCCCCCTTTGGCGGAGCTCCGGAAAAGGCCCCAAGATGGGATCTCTTGGGTACAGAAGGTTGCGGCGGTGGAAATAAGGTTTCACGGTGCTCTTGGATGTTTTCGGGGTATGTGAATATATATAGGAGGAAGAAGTAGGCTGGTTGAGCCACGAGGGGCCCACGAGGGGGAGGGCGCGCCCAGGGGGGTAGGCGTGCCCCCTGCCTCGTGGCCGCCTCGTTGATTGCTTGACGTCCACTCCAAGTCCTCTGGATCACGTTTGTTCCAAAAATCACGCTCCCGAAGGTTTCATTCCGTTTGGACTCCGTTTGATATTCTTTTTCTGCGAAACACTAAAATAGGCAAAAAACAGCAATTTGGGTTGGGCCTCCTGTTAATAGGTTAGTCCCAAAAATAATATAAAAGTGTAAAATAAAGCCCATTAACATCCAAAACAGATAATATAATAACATGGAACAATCAAAAATTATAGATACATTGGAGACGTATCAGCATCCCCAAGCTTAATTCCTACTCGTCCTCGAGTAGGTAAATGATAAAAACAGAATTTTTGATGTGGAATGCTTTCTAGAATATTCTTCAATGTATTTTTCTCTATTGTGGCACGAATGTTCAGATCCGAAAGATTCAATATAAAAGTTTATTGTTGACATAAAAATAGTAATACTCCAAGTAAGCTAATCAAGCAATTATGTCTTATCAAAATACCATAGCCAAAGAAAACTTATCCTTACAAAGTCATATAGTTTGGCCATGCTTCATTTTCATCACACAAAATGCTCTCATCATGCACAACCCCGATGACAAGCCAATCAACTGTTTCATTCTTAGCCTTTTCAAACTCTTTCAACTTTTACGCAATATATGAGCCGAGCCATGGACATAGCACTATGGGTGGAATAGAATATGATGATTGAGGTTGTGTGAGAAGACAAAAAGGGAGAAAGTCTCACATTGACGCGGCTAATCAATGGGCTATGGAGATGCCCACTGATTGATGTCAATGCAAGGAGTAGGGATTGCCATGCAACGGGTGCAGAAAGCTCATCAAAGAAACTAAGTGGGTGTGCATCCAACTCGCTTGCTCCCAAAGACCTAGGGCATTTGAGGAAGCCCATCATTGGAATATACAAGCCAAGTTCTATAATGAAAAATTTCCACTAGTATATGAAAGTGACAAAATAAGACTCTCTATCATGAAGATCATGGTGCTACTTTGAAGCACAATTGTGGAAAAAGGATAGTAATATTGTCCCTTCTCTCTTTTTCTCTCATTCTCTATTTTTTTATTTTTTTATTTGGGCCTTCTTTTTTTTGGCCTCTTTTTTTCCGTCCGGAGTCTCATCCCGACTTGTGGGGGAATCATAGTCTCCATCATCCTTTCCTCACATGGGACAATGCTCTAATGATGATCACCACACTTTTATTTTTCTTATAACTCAAGAATTACAACTCGATACTTAGAACAAAATATGACTCTATGTGAATGCCTCCGGCGGTGTACCGGGATTGCGATGAATCAAGAGTGACATGTATGAAAAAATTATGAACGGTGGCTTTGCCACAAATACGATGTCAACTACATGATCATTTAAAGCAATATGACAATGATGATGCATGTCATAATAAATGGAACTTGTGGGGGGAATCATAGTCTCCATCATCCTTTCCTCACTTGGGACAATGCTCTAATAATAATGATCATCACACTTTAATTTACTTACAACTCAAGAATTACAACTCAATACTTAGAACAAAATATGACTCTATATGAATGCCTCTGGCGGTGTACCGGGATGTGCAATGATGCATGAGTGACATGTATGAAGAATTATGAACGGCGGCTTTGCCACAAATACAATGTCAACTACATGATCATGCAAGCAATATGACAATAATGAAGTGTGGCATAATAACAGAATGGTGGAAAGTTGCATGGCAATATATCTCGAAATGGCTATGGAAATGCCATAATAGGTAGGTATGGTGGCTGTTTTGAGGAAGATATAAGGAGGCTTATGTGTGATAGAGTGTATCATATCACGTGGTTTGGATGCACCGGCGAAGTTTGCACCAACTCTCAAGGTGAGAAAGGGCAATGCACGGTACCGAAGAGGCTAGCAATGATGGAAGGGTGAGAGTGCGTATAATCCATGGACTCAACATTAGTCATAAAGAACTCACATACTTATTGAAAAAATCTACAAGTCATCAAAACCAAGCACTACGCGCATGCTCCTAGGGGGATAGATTGGTAGGAAAAGAGCATCGCTTGTCCCCGACCGCCACTCATAAGGAAAGCAATCAAAGAACACCCCATGCTTCAAATTTGTCACATAACGTTTACCATACGTGCATGCTACGAGACTTGCCGACTTCAACACAAGTATTCATCAATTTCACAATTACTCAACTAGCACACCTCTAATATTACCACCTTTATATCTCAAAACCATCTATCAAGCATCCAACTTCTCTTAGCATTTAAAAATTTATAACCAAATTGAATTACATGCTGTTCTAAAGGACTCTCAAAATGATATAAGTGAAGCATGAGAGATCAATTATTTCTATAAAATAGAACCACCGCCGTGCTCTAAAAGATATAAGCGAAGCACTAGAGCAAAAATTATCCAACTCAAAAGATATAAGTGAAGCACATAGAGTATTCTAATAAATTCCAATTCATGTGTGTCTCTCCCAAAAGGTGTGTACAACCAGGATGATTGTGGTAAACTAAAAATCAAAGACTCAAATCATACAAGATCCTCCAAGCAAAACACACATCACGTGGCGAATAAAAATATAGCTCCAAGTAAAGTTACTGATGGACGAAATAGTCTGTAGTAATCTATAGGTTTTGAATACTTCTGGAACCCTGATGAACCACAAGTGTAGGGGATCTATCGTAGCTTTTCGACAAGTGAGAGTGTCGAACCCAACGAGGAGCAGAAGGAAATGATAAGCAGTTTTCAGTAAGGTATTCTCTGCAAGCACTGAAATTATCGGTAACAGATAGTTTTGTGATAAGGTAATTTGTAACGAGTAGCAAGTAATAAAAGTAAATAAGGTGCAGTAAGATGGCCCAATCCTTTTTGTAGCAAAGGACAAGCCTGGACAAACTCTTATATGAAGGAAAGCGCTCCCGAGGACACATGGGAATTATCGTCAAGCTAGTTTTCATCACGTTCATATGATTCGCATTCGGTACTTTGATAATTTGATATGTGGGTGGACTGGTGCTTGGGTACTGTCCTTACTTGGACAAGCATCCCACTTATGATTAACCCACATTGCAAGCATCCACAACTACAATAGAAGTATTAAGGTAAACCTAACTATAGCATGAAACATAGGGATCCAAATCAGCCCCTTACGAAGCAACGCATAAACTAGGGTTTAAGCTTCTGTCACTCTAGCAACCCATCATCTACTTATTACTTCCCAATGACTCCCTCTGGGCCCAAACAATAGTGAAGTGTCATGTAGTCGACGTTCACATGACACCACTAGAGGGATGACAACATACATCTCATCAAAATATCGAACGAATACCAAATTCACATGACTACTAATAGCAAGACTTCTCCCATGTCCTCAGGAACAAACGTAACTACTCACAAAGCATATTTATGTTCATAATCAGAGGGGTATTAATATGCATAATGGATCTGAACATATGATCTTCCACCAAGTAAACCAACTAGCATCAACTACAAGGAGTAATCAACACTACTAGCAACCCACAGGTACCAATCTGAGGTTTGGATACAAAGATTGGATACAAGAGATGAACTAGGGTTTGAGATGAGATGGTGCTGGTGAAGATGTTGATGGAGATTGACCCCCTCCCGATGAGAGGATCGTTGGTGATGACGATGGCGATGATTTCCCCCTCCCGGAGGGAAGTTTCCCCGGCAGAACAGCTCTGCCAGAGCCCTAGATTGGTTCCGCCAAGGTTCCGCCTCGTGGCGGCGGAGTTTCGTCCCGTGAGCTTGCTTATGATTTTTCTCGGACGAAAGACTCCATATAGCCAAAGATGGGCATCGGAGGGCCACTAGGGGGCCCATGAGGCAGGGGGCGCACCCAGGGGGTAGGGCGTGCCCCCCACCCTCATGGCTAGTGGGTGGCCCCCCTCTGGTACTTCTTGCGACCAATATTTTATATATATTCTGAAAAGTGCTCCCATGGAGTTTCAGGACTTTTGGAGATGTGTAGAATAGGTCTCTAATATTTGCTCCTTTTCCAGCCCAGAATTCCAGTTGCCGGCATTCCCCCTCTTCATGTAAACCTTGTAAAATAAGAGAGAATAGGCATAAGTATTGTGACATAATGTGTAATAACAGCCTATAATGCAATAAATATCGATACAAAAGCATGATGCAAAATGGACGTATCAAACCCCAAAAATTCTAAAATAAATTGCTGGATGTGAGGAATTTATCTATTAATCATCTACAAAAAGAATTAACTAAATTGCACTCTCCAGTAAAAAATGGCGGCAATTCTCGTGAGCGCTAAAGTTTCTGTTTTTTTACAGCAAGATCAAAAAGACTTTCCCCAAGTCTTCCCAACGGTTCTACTTGGCACAAACACTAATTAAACACAAAAAACACAACCAAAACAGAGGCTATATAAATTATTTATTACTAAACAGGAACAAAAAGCAAGGAATAAAAATAAAATTGGGTTGCCTCCCAACAAGCGCTATCATTTAACGCCCCTAGCTAGGCATAAAAGCAAGGATAGATCTAGGTATTGCCATCTTTCGTAGGCAATCCATAAGTGGATCTCATAGTAGATTCATATGGTAATTTCATTTTCTTTCTAGGGAAGTGTTCCATGCATTTCCTTAACGGAAATTGGAATCTAATATTCCCTTCCTTCATATCAATAATTGCACCAATCGTTCTAAGGAAAGGTCTACCAAGAATAATAGGACATGAAGGATTGAATCTATATCAAGAACAATGAAATCTACGAGCAAATAATTCCTATTTTCAACAATAAGAACATCATTAATCTTTCCCATAGGTTTCTTAATGGTGGAATCCGCAAGGTGCAAGTTTGAAGAACAATCATCAAATTCACGGAATACTAGCAAATCACACAAAGTTTTTGGGATCGTGGAAACACTAGCATCCAAATCACACAAAGTTTTTGGGATCGTGGAAACACTAGCATCCAAATCACACAAAGCATAGGATTCATGATCTTTAATTTTTATTTTAATTGTAGGTTCCCACTCATCATAAAGTTTTCGAGGGATAGAAACTTTCAACTCAAGTTTTTCTTCGTAAAATTGCATCAAAGCATCAACAATATGTTTAGTAAAAGCTTATTTTGACTATAAGCATGAGGAGAATTTAGCACGGATTGCAACAAGGAAATACAATCTATCAAAGAGCAATTATCATAATTAAATTCCTTGAAATCCAAGATAGTGGGTTCGTTTCTATCTAAAGTTTTGACCTCTCCAATCCCACTTTTATTAATTTTTGCATCAAGATCTAAAAACTATGAATCATTGGGACGCCTTCTAACTAAAGTTGACTCATCTCCAGTCCCATCATTACCATGATTAATATTTCAAAACAAGGATTTAATAGGGGACACATCAATAACTTTTAGATCTTCATCCTTATTATCATGGAAACTAGAAGAACACACTTTAACAAAGCAATCTTTTTTAGCACGCATCCTAGTGGTTCTTTCTTTGCACTCATCAATGGAAATTCTCATAGCTTTGAGAGGCTCATTGATATCATGCTTTGGTGGAATAGATCTAAGTTTCAAAGAATCAACATCAAGAGAAATTCTATCCATGTTCCTAGCCAACTCATCAATCTTAAGCAATTTTCGTTCAATCAAAGCATTGAAACTCTTTTGCGAACTAATAAATTCTTTAATACTAGATTCAAAATAAGAGGGCATATTCTTATAATTTCCATAAGAATTGTTGTAGGAATTACCATAAATTATTAGAGGAATTACTAGGAAACGGCCTAGGATTAAAATTACCTCTATACGCGTTGTTACCAAAATTGTTCCTACCAACAAAATTCACATCCATATATTCAATATTAATCTCAATCAAAGTAGACAAAGGCATATCATTGGGATCAGTAGGAGCACTCTTCTTAGCAAACAATTTCATAAGTTCATCTATCTTTCCACTCAAAACATTAATCTCTTCAATTGCATGAACTTTTTTACAAGTAGATCTTTCAGTGTGCCATTGAGAATAATTAGCCATAATATTGTCTAGGAGCTTAGTAGCTTCTCCTAAAGTGATTTCCATAAAAGTGCCTCCCACGGCCGAATCTAAAAGATTTCTAGAAGCAAAATTCAATCCGGCATAAAATTTTTGTATAATCATCCATAAATTCAAATCATGTGTAGGGAAATTACGTATCATTAATTTCATCCTCTCCCAAGATTGTGCAACATGCTCATGATCAAGTTGCTTAAAATTCATAATATCGTTTCTAAGAGAGATAATCTTGGCGAGAGGAAAATACTTAGAGATAAAAGCATCTTTGCACTTATTCCATGAATCAATACTATTTTTAGGCAAAGACGACAACCAAGCATTAGCACGATCTCTAAGCGAAAACGGAAATAGCTTAAGTTTAACAATATCATTATCCACATCTTTCTTCTTTTGCATATCACACAAATCAAAAAAGTTGTTTAGATGGGTAGCGGCATCTTCACTAGGAAGGCTAGACAACGGATCTTCCATGACAAGATTCAGCAAAACGGTATTAATTTCACAAGATTCAGCATCGGTAAGAGGAGCAATCGGAGTGCTAATAAAATAATTATTGTTGGTATTGGCAAAGTCACACAATTTAGTATTATCTTGAGCCATAGTGACAAGCAAGCAATCGAACACACAAGCAAACAAGCGAAGAAAAAGCGAACGGAAAGAGAGGGCGAAAGGAAAAGAGGGCGAATAAAACGGCAAGGGTGAATTGGGGAGAGGAAAACGAGAGGCAAATGGCAAATAATGTAATGCGAAGGACAAGAGTTGTGATGGGTACTTCGTATGTCTTGACTTGGCATAGATCTCCCCGGCAACGGCGCCAGAAATCCTTCTTGCTACCTCTTGAGCATGTGTTGGTTTTCCCTTGAAGAGGAAATGGTGATGCAGCAAAGCAGCGTAAGTACTTCCCTCAGTTTTTGAGAACCAAGGTATCAATCTAGTAGGAGACCACGCGCGAGTCACCTCGTACCTACACAAACAAATAAGAACCTCGCAACCAACGCGATAAAGGGGTTGTCAATCCCTTCACGACCACTTGCAAGAGTGAGATCTGATAGAGATAATGATAATAAGATAAATATTTTTGGTATCTTTATGATATAGATTGAAAGTAAAGATTGCAAAATAAAATAGATTGGAAACTTGTATGATGGAGAATAGACCCGGGGGCCATAGGTTTCACTAGTGGCTTCTCTCAAGATAGCATAAATATTATGGTGGGTGAACAAATTACTATCGAGCAATTGGTAGAAAAGCAAATAATTATGAGAATATCTAGGTATGATCATGTATATAGGCATCACATTCGTGACAAGTAGACCGACTCCTGACTGCATCTACTACTATTACTCCACACATCGACCGCTATCCAACATGCATCTAGAGTATTAAGTTCATAAGAACAGAGTAACGCTTTAAGCAAGATGACATGATGTAGAGGGATAAACTCATGCAATATGATATAAACCCCATCTTTTTATCATCGATGGCGACAATACAATACGTGTCGTTTCCCTTTCTGTCACTGGGATCGAGCACCGCAAGATTGAACCCAAAGCTAAGCACTTCTCCCATTGCAAGAAAGATCAATCTAGTAGGCCAAACCAAACTGATAATTTGAAGAGACTTGCAAAGATAACCAATCATACATAAAAGAATTCAGAGAAGATTCAAATATTGTTCATAGTTAGACTTGATCATAAACCCACAATTCATCGGATCTCGACAAACACACCACAAAAAGAGTTACATCGAATAGATCTCCAAGAGAATCGAGGAGAACTTTGTATTGAGATCCAAAGAGAGATAAGAAGCCATCTAGCTAATAACTATGGACCTGAAGGTCTGAGGTAAACTACTCACACATCATCGGAGGGGCCATGGAGTTGATGTAGAGGCCCTCTGTGATCAATGCCCCCTCCGACGGAGCTCCGGAAAAGGCCCCAAGATGGGATATCTTGGGTACAGAAGGTTGCGGCGGTGGAAATAGGGTTTCGTGGTGCTCCTAGATGTTTTCGGGGTATGTGAATATATATAGGAGGAAGAAGTAGGTCGGTTGAGCCACGAGGGGGGAGGGCGCGCCCATGGGGGGGTAGGTGCGCCCCTTGCCTCGTGGCCGCCTCGTTTATTTCTTGACGTCCACTCCAAGTCCTTTGGATCACGTTTGTTCCAAAAATCACGCTCCTGAAGGTTTCATTCTGTTTGGACTCCGTTTGATATTCTTTTTCTGTGAAACACTGAAATAGGCAAAAAAAATAGCAATTTGGGCTGTGCCTCTAGTTAATAGGTTAGTCCCAAAAATAATATAAAAGTGTAAAATAAAGCCCATTAACATCCAAAACAGATAATATAATAGCATGGAACAATCAAAAATTATAGATACGTTGGAGACTTATCAGTATTCATCTGATAACAACGAAATCTCATAGGGAAAAACTCAATTCATCACAACAAGATAGAGAAGGGAATGTTGGGGAACGCGGTATTTCAAAAAAATTGCCTACGATCACGCGAAATCTATCTAGGAGATGCATAGCAATGAGAGGGGAGAGTGTGTCTACGTACCCTCGTAGACCGAAAGCGGAAGCATTTAATAACACGGTTGATGTAGTCAAACGTCTTCGCGATCCAACCGATCCCAGTACCGAACGCGCGGCACCTTCGCGATCAGCACACGTTCAGCTCGATGATGTCCCTCGATCTCTTGATCCAGTTGAGGCTGAGGGAGAGTTCTGTCATCATGACGGCATGGCGATGGTGATGATGTAGTTACCGACGCAGGGCTTTGCCTAAGCACTACAATGATATGACCGAGGTGTGTAACTGTGGAGGGGGGCACTGAACACGGCTAAAAGATCAACTTGTGTGTTCTAGGGTGCCCCCCTCCCCACGTATATAAAGGAGGGAGGAGGGGAGGGCCGGCCGGCCCCTAAGGCACGCCCAAGAGGGGAGTCCTACTAGGACTCCTAGTCCTAGTAGGATTCCACCAAAAGGGGGAGAGGGGGAAGGAAGGAGAGGGGGAGGGAGTAAGAAAGGGGGCACCGCCCCCCTTCTCTTATCCAATTCGGACTGCAGGGGGGCGGTAAAACGTCTCCAACGTATCTATAATTTTTGATTGTTCCATGCTATTATATTATCTGTTTTGGATGTTTAATGGGCTTTAATATGCTCTTTTATATTATTTTTGGGACTAACCTATTAACCGGAGGCCCAGTGCCAGTTTCTGTTTTTTGCCTATTTTAGTGTTTCGCAGAAAAGGAATATCAAACGGAATCCAAATGGAACGAAACCTTCGCGAGGATCTTTCTTGGAACAAACGCAATCTAGGAGACTTGGAGTGGAAGTCTGGAAGTCCGCGAGGCGGCCACGAGGCAGGAGGGTGCGCCCAGGGGGGTAGGCGCACCCCCACCCTCGTGGGCCCCACGAAGCTCCACCGACATACTTCTTTTTCCTATATATACTCTTGTACCCTAAAAACATCCAGGAGAGCCACAAAACCACTTTTCCACCGCCGCAACCTTCCGTACCCATGAGATCCCATTTGGGGCCTTTTCCGGCGACCTGTCGGAGGGGGAATCGATCATGGAGGGCTTCTACATCAACACCATAGCCTCTCCGATGAAGCATGAGTAGTTTACCACAGACCTTCGGGTCCATAGTTATTAGCTAGATGGCTTATTCTCTGTCTTTGATTCTCAATACAAAGTTCTCCTCAATGTTCTTGGAGATCTATTCGATGTAATACTCTTTTGCGGTGTGTTTGCCGAGATCCAATGAATTGTGGATTTATGATCAAGATTATCTATGAATATTATTTGGTTCTTCTCTGAATTCTTATATGCATGATTTGTTATCTTTGCAAGTCTCTTCGAATTATTAGTTTAGTTTGGCCTACTAGATTGATCTTTCTTGCAATGGGATAAGTGCTTAGCTTTGGGTTCAATCTTGCAGTGTCCTTTCCCGGTGATAGTAGGGGCAGCAAGGCACGCATTGTATTGTTGCCATCGAGGATAAAAAGATGGGGTTTATATCATATAGCTTGAGTTTATCCCTCTACATCATGTCATGTTGCCTAATGTGTTACTCTGTTCTTATGAACTTAATACTCTAGATGCATGCTGGATAGCGGTCGATGTGTGGAGTAATAGTACTAGATGCAGAATCATTTCGATCTACTTGACACGGATGTGATGCCTATAATCATAATCATTGCCTAGATATTCTCATAACTATGCGCTCTTCTATCAATTGCTCGGCAGTAATTTGTTCACCCACCATAATTTATGCTATCTCGAGAGAAGCCACTAGTGAAACCTATGGCCCCGGGTCTCTTTCTTATTATATTGCATCTATTTTATTTACATCGCATCTCGTTTTATTATTTTGCAATCTTTACTTTCCAATCTATACAAGAAAAACACCAAAAATATTTATCTTATTATCTTTATCAGATCTCGTTTTTGCAAGCGGTCCTGAAGGGATTGACAACCCCTTTATCGCGTTGGTTGCAAGGTTCTTGATTGTTTCTGTAGTGTAACACCCCCAGTGTCATGCTACAATAACCCTCTATGATTAAGCTAATAATTTTTCCAAACAGTGCTTAATCACCTTTGTTCAATATCCTATTTGGAATTCTAGTCAATTCAAATTCAAGTGAAGTTTGAAGTTGCTCAAAAGTTACTGGAAAATTTTTCATCATTTGTCAAAAATTCCACAACACTCCTTTGTTAAGGAACACAACATCACTTTTCTGCAAAGATGAGCATTAGCAATTATAATAGCACCAATTCAGCATTTTTAAATGCCATCCTATTTATGAAAAATACCAAATGAATTCTTCTGGTCTCCAAAATATTTGTGGCACTGTTTAATATCACCAGGGAATAAAAGGGGCACTTCCCATGGTTTTCCAAAGAAAATGGCATGCCCAATATTTTCTTACCCATCTTTGTTTAATTAAAAAACAGAAAGCAAAGTAGGAGAAAAGAAGAAGGAGACCCCCTTGCTTCCCCTGGGCCTTGGCCCAGCTGTGAACAGGCCAAGCCAGCCCAACTCCCCCCACCACAGTCGCCTCCCCTGTTCCTGCGACCGCATCGCTACTGGCGCGGCTCCGCCGGACCAGCTTGCCGGCTCCGACGAGGGGATAAGGCCCCGCGCCTCCCCGCTCCTCGATCCCCGCCTCCACTCATCCCACTCACCTCGCCCCTCTTTCCCCCTCTCCACCTTGTTCCTCTTCGCCCCGGTCGCCCGAGGCCACCACGCCCCGATGCGTCTTCGTCTCCACGCCGTCGAGCATCGAAGCAGCCCCGGGATCGCGCGGAGGAGTTCAGCACGAGCGTCTACGTTGTCTCCATCGGCTACGTCGACGAACCGGAGCCGAGACGAGGAGCACCGCGACCCCGCCATCGATCCCTTCTTCCACCTCGGACTCCGCCGCCTCTCCTTCAAGTCCGGCTGGCCTGCTGCTCCTAATCCACCGCCGGGCCTTCGTGTGCCTCCGCGGTAAGCTCCCCTCGCTTCCCCTCTTTCGTTTCCCCTCATCCTGAGCATGATAGACCATCGCGCCCGAAGCCACCGACGCTCGTCCCCGCCCCTCAGACCGCGACCAAGCCCGCGCGTCCCGAACGTACCGGCCACGCCCGCTCGTCCCCCTGCTGCGCCCGGCCCACGCCATGGTAGCTCCGGCCGCGTGCCCGACGTGTCTGCCCGCGCCCGCGTCGGCTCCACCCGGCGGCCCCTCCTCTCCCCGCTCGTGCCTGTTGTTGTAACCGCTCCGCTGCCGCCCGCACTCTGGCCCCCTCTCCTAGTGCAGGCCCTCCGCAGTCGCTGCCTGCGCCCTTCCGCTACCGCACCCGAAGCTCAGCTCCCGCCCGCGCGCTCCACTTCTCTCCCCTGCGCGCCCGTCGCCCGCGTGTCGGCCGCGCCCTCTCGCCCCTGCTCCGCGCTGCTTCGTCCTGCCGTCGCTGCCTCCTACTGCTGCCGCCCGCACCTGTGCCCGCTGCCGCTGCCTCCGCTCCATGCGCACCAGCCACTTCCCCTTTGTCGGCCGCCCTCGCGTGCCCCTGTCGCCGCCATCGCCAGCGCAGCCCCGGCCCGGCCACGGCGCGCGCCCACGCCGGTGCGTGTTCGAGTGGGCGCCCATGCCCGCAGCCCCGCTATGGCCTTGTGCCACTGATCACGCGGGCCCACGCCCTGAAAAACAAAACTATATTAATAATTAATTAATTTGATAGTTAATTAACTTAATTAATTTTGCCTAATTAACTAATTAGCCAATTAGTTAGTCAGAGGACTCTATGACAGTGGGGGCCCACCCCTAGTTAGCTTAATTTAAACCCCTCTTTTTAAAATATGTGACACTGACAGATGGGCCCCATTGACACTGTTGAGTGGTCAACATTGAACCAGTCACCGCTGACTGTGTTGCTGACTGGGCACTGACCGGCCCCACACGTCAGGGTTGACCATGGTCAACTCAGCTGACTAATGACGTCATGCTGGTACAATAAGCCTATTTTAGTTTAATAATAAATCTAGGATATTGCCTAAACTTCAGAAATTCATATAAAATAATTTGTAACTCGGATGAAAAAGTTTTATACATGAAAGTTGCTTAGAATGATGAGACAAATCCGAATACACAGTCCGTTTACCTGTCAGATGCCTCTAACTATCTGAACATGGAACATTCCCCCTTCGGTCATCTGTCTGACACAGGTCCGGAACCGGGAAAATATTCCCGGTTGAATTCCCCCTTCACCTATATCGTGTAGCCTTACGTTAGGTCACACCCGGCACAGCATATTGCCATGTTATGCTTTGTGATGCTTTGTATGCTTTATATTTATTGTTTCTTCCCCCTCTTCTCTCCGGTAGACCCCGAGACCGATGCTGCCCCTGTGATCGACTACATCAACGATAACCCCTCCTTGCCAGAGCAACCAGGCAAGCCCCCCCTTTGATCATCCCGATATCGGCCATTTCATTCTCTCATGCTTGCATTAGATTTTGCTACTGTAATTGATTACTCCTATTCTGATGCATAGCCTACTTTTGTAACCTGCTTATTGTTACCTTACCTGCTTATCCTAAACTGCTTAGTATAGGTTGGTTAGTGCTCCAGCACTAACCCCCACCTTGTCCTTGTTGCCCCTGCTTCATCATCGAAGACCTGATCAACGGGATCGAAGACTAGACCCCGGCACCGCACATCACTTTCCCTTTTTGTTGCTCGACTCTACAGAGTTACCATCGAGTGCCGAGGGTGGAACCTCTTACATCACTCCTGATGAGAGCTCTATAGTGTAGCTATTCGGTCGTGGTCATCGAGGGTGATTTCCTCCTTAACCACTTCCGATACGGCCCTGTCATGCAAACCCTCAAGTGTGAACCTCGAGGGTGGATCCTCTTACGTTCACCTTGGTGATTACATCGAGTGGAATTCACTGGGGGTGATTCTTCGGGTTTTCCCCTTGGTGTTAGACACACAGTTACTATGGTTACTATGACTTTACAATGAACCATGTTACTAAAGACGGGTCGGCCTGAGGGGTACCCGCACGAGCTTAATAGCGAGTGATGTGGAGTTGGGTTGACCTGGAAGGTGCCCGTGAGATTCTTACGAGGCGTGGTCGGGCATTCTTAGCCCTTGCCGCAAGTAATCGAGACGGGGCGACAGGGTCACATCTTTTGTGAGTCTCTGCTTGTTACCGCGCGTTCCTAATCCACTACGGTTTGGATATTTGTTCCAAGGGGCCTCTGGCCTGATAGCACTAACCATCACGTGGGCATAGTATGGGCGTTCTGCATCGTATGCATCAGCCGAAGCTTAATAGACGTCAGCGACTGAGCGGCGCGCGCCGGGTTGGACTGGTAAGCTCCTGCCTTTTTAAGGAGGTAGCTAGGTATGCTCACCGGCCGCCCACGCAACGTGCAAGAGTTCCCGGGGCGATGGCCCAAGACCCTTGGGGGCATAGGTTTAGTATGATGTGCTGACCTCTCTATCAAGCCTAGGTCGGGTTGCGGTGTATCGTTTGGCCGAGGCCGGGCATGACCCAAGAAAGTGTGTCCGGTCGGAGTTAATCGAGCATGGTGGGTAAGTTGGTGCACCCCTGCAGGGAAGAAAACATTTATCGATAGCTTGTCCTACGGTAACGGACACTTGGAGTTGTATCCCGGTTGATACAACTAGAACTGGATACTTGTGATGAGAAATGGATGGTTTTGAGAAATGGATGGTGATGAGAAATGGATTGTGATGAGAAATGGATAGTATGGCTCTGGGATTGCTTTCTCGCTGGGAGTCGAGAAAGGATCTCTGGCCGAGGTTGATAACACTGCTACTACTTTACATTATGTTGATTTGTACTCTTCTAAATGCTGCAAGATGCTTGAAGATGCTTGAAGATGCTAGTCTTCGATAGGCTAGGCTTTCCCCTTCCGTTCTGGCATTCTGTAGTTTAGTCCACAGATACAACCCATTTCTTTGATATAGATGCATACTTAGTTTAGTTCTGATGTAAGTCTTGCGAGTACTTTGGATGAGTACTCACGGTTGCTTTGCTACCTCTTTTTCTCCCATACCTAATTGTTGCGACCAGATGACAGATCCCAGGAGCCAGACGATGCCATTGATGACTACTACTACCCCGAGGGTCCCTACTACTACGTGAAGACCGCCGACGACCAGGAGTAGTTAGGAGGCTCCCAGGAAGGAGGCCTTGCCTTTTCGATCGATGTTGCTTTTGTGCTAGCCTTCTTAAGGCAAGCTTGTTTAACTCATGTCTGTACTCAGATATTGTTGCTTCCGCTGACTCTTGTGTATTCGAGCCCTCAAGGCCCCTGGCTTGTAACATAAAGCTTGTATTATTTTATTTTGTGTCTAGAGTTGTGTTGTGATATCTTCCTGTGAGTCCTTGATCTTGATCGTACACATTTGCGTGTATGATTAGTGTACGATTGAATCAGGGGCGTCGCATGCAGGTACTAGGTGACTTGAGCATTGTCTCCTACTGGGTTGATACCTTAGTTCTCAAAACTGAGGGAAATACTTACGCTACTTTGTTGCATCACCCTTTCCTCTTCAAGGGAAAACCAACGCATGCTCAAGAGGTAGCAAGAAGGATTTCTGGCGCTGTTGTCGGGGAGATCTACGCCAAGTCAAGACATACCAAGTAACCATCATAAACTCTTCTCCCTCGCATTACATTATTTTCCATTCGCCTCTCGTTTTCCTATCCCCCACTTCTAAAACGGGTTTCGAAAACCTTTGCCTTTTCTTCGCCCCTCTTTCGTTCGATCATGTGTTACCATGTGCCTTCTTTTTGCATGCATCTTCGCTTGCTAAGAGTTTATGGATTCCCATCCACTTGCTAACCTTTTTAAAGGATCCAATTATGATGAACCTATTGCTAGTGAGTTGAGTGCACTAGATTATCTCTATGAGGTTTTGCTTGAAATACGTGAATCTGAAAATTGTGATGAAGTGCTTTATAAAGTGATTCACGATAGATCTTTGAATAAAAAGCATGATTGCAATGATGTTACTATAATTTCTATTAATGTCAATTGTGCTAATAATATGCAAAACCCTAAGCTTGGGCATGCTAATTTTGCTATGTGTACTACTTGTTGCAATGATCATGATTGGGGTGATTCTTCTTATGATCTTGAAAATTTATTTAAGCCCCATGATGAATATGAGATTGATAATAATGCTTGAAATAATACTGAAAGTGGGTTTGGAAGAGTGTCAACTTTAGATCCCACATATTTGGAGAATATTCAATATTGTGAATTTTTTGATAAAAGTGGGTTCGGAGAGGTCATGACTTTATTTTATGATAATCCCACTATTTTGGAAGAGTGTCAACTTTGCATGCATGTGGATCATGAAGAGAAAATTTTATGTGATAGCTATATTGTTGAATGTGATTATGATCCTACATGTAATTATTATGAGTGAGTAAAATATGGTTGTAGAAATTTTCGTGTCACTAAATTACCTCTCGTTATGTTGAGATTGCTATTGTTTCTTTATCCTTCCTTGCATATGCTAGTTTTTGCTTGTCTCGATAATTTGTTTGCTTATATAATGCATATGCATAGGAAGTATGTTAGACTTAGATGTGATTTTCATATGCTTCATGATGCTCCCTTCATGTTTCAATTGCTATCTTTCATGTGAGCATCATTAAAATTATAGGTGCCTAGCTTAATGGCTTTAAAGAATAGCGCTTGTTGGGAGGCAACCCAATTTTATTTTTGTTCTTGTTTTTAGGTCATGTTTTGCTTTCAATAAATCATCTAACCACTTTTCAGATGTTTTTTGTGTTTTAATTAGTGTTTGTGCCAAGTAAGACCTTTGGGATAGCTTACGGTGATAGTTGATTTGATCCTGCTGAAAAACGGAAACTTTTAGACCCAGGAGATTAGTTTTAGTTTTTAACAGAAGTGCGATAACATAACGATTCCTTTTTTCATAGATTAACAAACAAATTATCTAGGACTTCCTAATTTCTCAGAATTTTTGTAGTTACAGAAGTATTCGAAAGTTACTGATTGCTACAGACTGTTCTGTTTTTGACAGATTCTGTTTTTCGTGTGTTGTTTGCTTATTTTGATGAATCTATGAGTAGTATCGGGGGGTATGAACCATAGAGAAGTTGTAATGAAGTAGTTTTAACACCAATATGAATAAAGAATGAGTTCATTACAATACCTTAAAGTGGTGGTTTATTTTCTTATACTAACGAAGCTCATGAGATTTTCTGTTGAAGTTTTGTGTTATGAAGTTTTCAAGTTTTTGGGTAAAGATTTGATGGATTTTGGAATAAGGAGTGGCAAGAGCCTAATCTTGGGGATTCCCAAGGCACCCTAATGTAAAATTCAAGGACAACCAAAAGCCTAAGCTTGGGGATGCCCCGGAAGGCATCCCCTCTTTCGTCTTCGTCTATCGGTAACTTTCTTGAGGCTATATTTTTATTCACTACATGATATGTGTTTTACTTGGAGCGTCTTGTATGATTTGAGTCTTTGCCTTTTAGTTTACCAAAATAATCCTTGCTGTACACACCTTTTGGGAGAGACACACATGAATCGGAATTTATTAGAATACTCTATGTGCTTCACTTATATCTTTTCAGCTAGATAATTTTGCTCTAGTGCTTCACTTATAACTTTTTAGAGCACGGTGGTGGTTCTATTTTATAGAAATTATTGATCTCTCATGCTTCACTTATATTATTTTGAGTATTTTAGAACATCATGGTAATTTTCTTTGGCTATAAAACTAGTCCTAATATGATGGGCATCCAAGATGGGTATAATAAAAACGTTCGTATAAAGTGCATTGAATACTATGAGAAGTTTGATTCCGTATGATTGTTTTGAGATATGAGGATGGTGATATTAGAGTCATGCTAGTATATTAATTGTGAATTTGAGAAATACTTGTGTTGAAGTTTGCAAGTCCCGTAGCATGCATGTATGGTAACCGTTGTGTAACAAATTTGAAGCATGAAGTGTTTCTTTGATTGTCTTCCTTATGAGTGGCGGTCGGGGACGAGCGATGGCCTTTTCCTACCAATATATCCCCCTAGGAGCATGCGTGTAGTGTTTGGTTTTGATGACTTGTAGATTTTTGCAATAAGTATGTGAGTTATTTATGACTAATGTTGAGTCCATGGATTATACGCACTCTCACCCTTCCACCATTGCTAGCCTCTCTAGTACCGTGCAACTTTCGCTGGTATCATAAACCCATCATTTACCTTCCTAAAAACAGCCACCATACCTACCTATTATGGCATTTCCATAGCCATTCCGAGATATATTGCCATGCAACTTTCCACTGTTCCGTTTATTATGACACGCTCCATCATTGTCATATTGCTTTGCATGATCATGTAGTTGACATCATATTTATGTGAAAGCCACCTTCATAATTATTTCATACATGTCACTCTTGATTCATTGCACATCCCGGTACACCGTCGGAGGCATTTACATAGAGTCATATTTTGTTCTAAGTATCGAGTTGTAATTCTTGAGTTGTAAGTAAATAAAAGTGTGAGGATCTTCATTATTAGAGCATTGTCCCAGTGAGGAAAGGATGATGGAGACTATCATTACCCCACAAGTCGGGATGAGACTCCGAACGAAAAAATAGGCCATAAAAAAGAGAATGGCCCAAATAAAAAATGAGAGAAAAATAGAAAAGGGACAATGCTACTATCCTTTTTCCACACTTGTGCTTCAAAGTAGCACCATGATCTTCATGATAGAGAGTCTCCTATGTTGTCACTTTCATATACTAGTGGAAATTTTTCATTATAGAACTTGGCTTGTATATTCTAATGATGGGCTTCCTCAAAATGCCCTAGGTCCTCGTGAGCAAGCAAGTTGGATGCACACCCACTTAGTTTCTTGTTGAGCTTTCATACACTTATAGCTCTAGTGCATCTGTTGCATGGCAATCCCTACTCACTCACATTGATAACTATTGATGGGCATCTCCATAGCCCATTGATATGCCTAGTTGATGTGAGACTATCTTCTCCTTTTTGTCTTCTCCACAAACACCATTCTATTCCACCTATAGTGTTATGTCCATGGCTCATGCTCATGTATTGCGTGAAGATTGAAAAAGTTTGAGAACATCAAAAGTATGAAACAATTGTTTGGCTTGTAATCGGGGTTGTGCATGACTTAAATATTTTGTGTGATGAAGATAGAGCATAGCCAGACTATATGATTTTCTATTGACAACTTTCTTTGGCCATGTTATTTTGAGAAGACATGATTACTTTATTAGTATGCTTGAAGTATTATTATTTTTATGTCAATATTAAACTTTTGTCTTGAATCTTTCGTATCTAAACATTCAGGCCACAATAAAGAAAATTACATTGATGATTATGCTAGGTAGCATTCCACATCAAAAATTCTGTTTTTATCATTTACCTACTAGAGGACGAGCAGGAATTAAGCTTGGGGATGATGATACGTCTCCAACGTATCTATAATTTTGTATTGGTCCATGCTATTATATTATCTTTTTTGGATGTTTAATGGGCTTTAATATCCTCTTTTATATTATTTTTGGGACTAACCTATTAACCGGAGACCCAGTGCCAGTTTCTGTTTTTTTGCCTATTTTAGTGTTTCGCAGAAAAGGAATATCAAACGGAATCCAAACGGAACGAAACCTTTGCGGGGATCTTTCTTGGAACAAACGCAATCGAGGAGACTTGGAGTGGAAGTCTGGAAGTCCGCGAGGCAGCCATGAGGCAGGAGGGCGCGCCCCCCACCCTCATGGGCCCCACGGAGCTCCACCAACGTACTTCTTTTGCCTATATATACTCTTGTACCCTAAAAATATCCAGGAGAGCCACAAAACCACTTTTCCACCGCCAGAACCTTCTGTACCCTTGAGATCCCATCTGGGGCCTTTTCCGCCGATCTGCCGGAGGGGGAATCGATCACAGAGAGCTTCTACATCAACACCATAGCCTCTCCGATGAAGCGTGAGTAGTTTACCATAGACCTTCGGGTCCATAGTTATTAGCTAGATGACTTCTTCTCTGTATTTGATTCTTAATACAAAGTTCTCCTTGATATTCTTGGAGATCTATTCGATGTAATACTCTTTTGCGGTGTGTTTGCCGAGATCCGATGAATTGTGGATTTATGATCAAGATTATCTATGTATATTATTTGGTTCTTCTCTGAATTCTTATATGCATGATTTGTTATCTTTGCAAGTCTCTTCGAATTATTGGTTTAGTTTGGCCTACTAGATTGATCTTTCTTGCAATGGGAGAAGTGCTTAGATTTGGGTTCAATCTTGCGGTGTCCTTTCCCAGTGACAGTAGGGGCAGCAAGGCACGTATTGTATTGTTGCCATCAAGGATAAAAAGATGGGGTTTATATCATATTGCTTGAGTTTATCCCTCTACATCATGTCATGTTGCCTAATGTGTTACTCTATTCTTATGAACTTAATACTCTAGATGCATGCTGGATAGCACTCGATGTGTGGAGTAATAGTACTAGATGCAGAATCGTTTCGATCAACTTGACAAGAACGTGATGCCTATAATCATAATCATTGCCTAGATTTTCTCATAACTATGCGCTCTTTTATCAATTTCTCGACAACAATTTGTTCACCCACCGTAATTTATGCTATCTCGAGAGAAGCCACTAGTGAAACCTATGGCCCCCGGGTCTCTTTCTTATTATATTACATCTCTTTTATTTACATCGCATCTCATTTTATTATTTTGCAATCATTACTTTCCAATCTGTACAACAAAAATACCAAAATATTTATCTTATTATCTTTATCAGATCTCACTTTTGCAAGTGGACATGAAGGGATTGACAACCCCTTTATCGTGTTGGTTGCAAGGTTCTTGATTGTTCGTGCAGGTACTAGGTGACTTGAGCGTTGTCTCCTACTGGATTGATACCTTGGTTCTCAAAACTGAGGGAAATATTTACGCTACTTTGCTACATCACCCTTTCCTATTCAAGGGAAAACCAACGCATGCTCAAGAGGTAGCAGGCGGCCTGCCCTGGCTTCCCTCCTCTCTCTCTCTCATAATGCCCATGGTGGCCCATTAGTTCCCCCGGGGGGTTCCGGTAACTCCTCCGACACTCTGTTTTTACCTGTAACTATCCGGAACACTTCCGATGTCCGAATAACATGGTCCAATATATCAATCTTTATGTCTCGACCATTTCGAGACTCCTCATCATGTCCATGATCTCATCCGGGACTCCTAACAAACTTCGGTACATCAAATCACATAACTCATAATACAAATCGTCATCAAACGTTAAGCGTGCGGACCCTATGGGTTCGAGAACTATGTAGACATGACCGAGAAACATCGCCGGTCAATAACCAGTAGCAGAACCTGGATGCTCATATTGGATCCTACATATTCTATGAAGATCTTTATTGGTCAAAACGCATAATACGTTGTTCCCTTTGTCATCGGTATGTTACTTGCCCGAGATTCAATCGTCGGTATCATCATACCTAGTTCAATCTCGTCACCGAAAAGTCTCTTTACTCGTTCCATAATGTATCATCCCATGCCTAACTCATTACGCACATTGCTTGCAAGGCTCATATTGATGTGCATTACCGAGAGGGCCTAGAGATACATCTCCGATATACAGAGTGACAAACCTAATCTCGATCTATGCCAACTCAACAAACGCCATCGGAGACACCTTTAGGGCATCTTTATAATCACCCAATTACGTTGTGACATTTGATAGCACACAAGGTGTTCCTCTGGTATTTGGGAGTTGCATAATCTCATAGTTTGAGGAACATGTATAAGTCATGAAGAAAGCAATAGCAGAAAAACTAAACGATCATAGTGCTAAGCTAACGGATGAGTCTTGTCCATCACAACATTCTCTAATGATGTGATCTCGTTCGTCAAATGACAACACATGTCTATGGCTAGGAAACTTAACCATCTTTGATTAACGAGCTAGTCAAGTAGAGGCATACTAGGGACACTCTATTTGTCTATGTATCCACACATGCACTAAGTTTCCGGTTATTACAATTCTAGCATGAATAATAAAAATTTATCATGATATAAGGAAATATAAATAACAACTTCATTGTTGCCTCTAGGGCATATTTCCTTCAGTCTCCCACTTGCACTAGAGTCAATAATCTACTTCACATCGTCATGTGACTTAACACTAATAGTTCACATCTTTATGTGATTAGTTCACATCTCCATGTGACTAACACCCAAAGGATTTACTAGAGTCAATAATCGAGTTCACATCGCTATGTGATTAACACCCAAAGTGTACTAAGGTGTGATCATGCTTTGCTTGTGAGAGAAGTTTAGTCAACGGGTCTACCATATTCAGAGCCGTATGTATTTTGCAAATTTTCTATGTCTATAATGCTCTGCATGGAGCTATCTAGCTAATTACTCCCACTTTCAATATGTATCTAGATTGAGATTTAGAGTCATCCGGATCAATGTCAAAGCTTGCATCGACGTAACCCTTTACGGCGAACTTTTTGTCACCACCATAATCGAGAAACATGTCCTTATTCCACTAAGGATAATTTTGACCGATGTCCAGTGATCCACTCCTGGATCACTATTGTACCCTCTTGCCAAACTCATGGTGAAGTACACAATAGGTCTGGTACACAGCATAGCATACTTGATAGAACCTATGGCTGAGGCATAGGGAATGACTTTCATTTTCTCTCTATCTTTTGCAGTGGTCGGGCATTGAGTCTGACTCAACATCACACCTTGCAACATAGCCAAGAACCCTTTCTTTGACTGATCCATTTTGTACTTCTTCAAAACTTTATCAAGGTATGTGCTTTGTGAAAGTCCAATTAAGCGTCTTGATCTATCTCTATAGATCTTGATGCCTAATATATAAGTAGCTTCACCGAGGTCTTTCATTGAAAAACTCCTTTCAAATACTCCTTTATGCTTTCTAGAAAAATTCTACATCATTTTCGATCAACAATATGTCATTCACATATACTTATCAGAAAGGTTGTAGTGCTCCCACTCACTTTCTTGTAAATACAGGCTTCTCCAAAAGTCTGTATAAAACTATATGCTTTGATCACACTATCAAAGTGTACATTCCAACTCCGAGATGCTTGCACCAGTCCATAAATGGATCACTGGAGCTTACACACTTTGTTAGCACCTTTCGGATTGACAAAACCTTCTGGTTGCATCATATACAACTCTTCTTTAAGAAATCCATTAACGAATGCAGTTTTGACATCCATTTGCCAAATTTCATAAAATGCGGCAATTGCTAACATGATTCGGACAGACTTTAAGAATAGATATGAGTGAGAAACGCTCATCATAGTCAACACCTTGAATTTGTCGAAAAACTTTTTGCGAAAATTCAAGCTTTGTAGATAGTAACACTACTATCAGCGTCTGTCTTTCTCTTGAAGATCCATTTAATCTCAATGGCTTGCTGATCATCGGGCAAGTCAATCAAAGTCCATACATTGTTCTCATACATGGATCCCATCTCAGATTTCATGGCCTCAAGATATTTCGCGAAATCTAGGCTCATCATCGCTTCCTCATAGTTCGTAGGTTCGTCATGGTCTAGTAACATGACTTCCAGAAAGGATTATTGTACCACTCTGGTGCAGAACGTACTCTGGTTGACCTACGAGGTTCAGTAGTAACTTGATCTAAAGTTTCATGATCATCAGCATTAGCTTCCTCACTTATTGGTGTAGGCATCACCAGAACTGATTTCTGTGATGAACTACTTTTCAATTCGAGAGAAGGTACAACTACCTCCTCAAGTTCTACTCCCCCCACTCACTTCTTTCGAGAGAAACTCTTTCTCTAGAAAGGATCCATTCTTAGCAACAAAGATCTTGCCTTCGGATCTGTGATAGAAGGTTGAAAGGATCGGTATAGTTGACTATAGGGGTGGTGAATAGACAACTAACAATTTTAGCTTTTCTTTACCAATTTAAAATTGCATCAAAGTAGGTTGTCTAGATATGCAACTAGGTGAGCAACCTATATGATGCAACAACAATAAGTACACAAGCAAGCAAGGGAAACAACACAAAAGCTTGCACAAGTAAAGGCACGAGATAACCAAGAGTGGAGCCGGTGAAGACGAGGATGTGTTACCGAAGTTCCTTCCTTTTGAAGGGAAGTACGTCTCTATTGGAGCGGTGTGGAGGCACAATGCTCCCCAAGAAGCCACTAGGGCCACTGTATTCTCCTCATGCCCTCACACAATGCAAGATGCCGTGATTCCACTATTGGTGCCCTTGGAGGCGGCGAGCGGACCTTTACAAACAAGGTTGGGGCTCTCTCCACAACCGAATTGGAGGCTCCCAAGGAAACCACAGAGCTTCACCACAATGGAATATGGCCCCGAGGTGACCTCAACCGTATAGGGTGCTCAAACACCCAAGAGTAACAAGATCAGCAAGGGATGAGTGGGGGGAATCAAATTTCTCTTGATGCAAGTGTAGATCTGGGCCTTCTCAACCAATCCCTAGACAATCAACAAGTTTGATTGGCTAGGGAGAGAGATCGGGTGAAAATGAGCTTTGGAGTAACAATGAAGCTTTGAGGAAACAAGGTAAGTCAACTTGGAGAAGAAGACCTCCTTTTATAAGGGGGGAGACAATCCAACTGTTACCCCCACTCAGCCCTGCACAGGGCGGTACTACCACTGGGGGGTAGTACTAGCGTTGTGGCCAGCGGTACTACCGTTCCACCTCGCAGTACTGTCGCGCAGTGAGAAGAGAGCAAGAAGTAGAGCAGGACCTGGACCCAGGGCGGTACTACCGTGGTGATAAGGGCGGTACAACCGCCTATGAGCGGTACTGCCGCAACAAGTGCCACAAAACCCGACACGAGAGGAGAATCGTCGAATCGAGGCGGTAGGAGCACGGAGCCGCAGCGGTACGACGGCTGAGAGCTCCAAGCGGTGCTACCACTATGGAGCGGTATTGCCGCTTGTAGCTCTTGAGCGGTACTACTGCTGGGGTTCGCGGTACTACTGCTAGGACCAGATCTCAGGGAGAAGGCCGCAAGGGAGCCTTCAATGAAGGGGAAAAGCTCAGAGGGTGCAAAGGGGATGTGTACGTGTTGATTCCACCCTCACCTAACCAATGCGGACCCCCTCTTGATAGTATGGTGCTCTTACGACACAAGATCACCAAAACTGAATCGAAAGGGCTACACCATCTTTGCTTCAAACTCCGAGGGGAGGGAATCGTCTCGCCAAAGGATGAATCTCTGAAATACTCAACGCACATGATTAGTCCGCAAATATGTTGTCATCAATCACCAAAACTACTTAGAGAGAAACATGCCTTAACAATCTCCCCCTTTTTGGTGGATTGATGACAACATGGGATTTGCACAAGAAGGTAAGACAAGAAAGTAGATGAACTCCAGAACTACAAAATATAGACGAAGCTCCCCCTGAATGTGTGCACCTAAGAAGAGGAGACAAAGTAAAGCAAAGCACATACATTGGGATCAATACTCCCCCTATATTTTATAGTCTGACAACTTTAGCAACAGGTAATGGAATATATAGAGCTAGGAAGCATAAGGTACTTGACAAACTAGATAATACAAGGAGAAAGGGAGCATATGTCTCACACCATATGAAAGGGTACCGGTTCTCACCAACATAAACCAAACAAGCGCCAAACACGAGAAAATAGAAAAGATTTGCGAGAAAGACATGCAAGGCAAACACGCCACACAAACACACGCTCGCAACTCGACATGACAAATCCCTAAGCTCTCTCCCCCTTTGGCATCGAGACACCAAAAAGGCAAAGAGCGCTGCTCCAGGTGATAGCAAACTGAGCGGCTCCATCATCACATCCCGGTGGGATCGTCTGCACTGCCATCCTCAGTCGGAAACTGCTTGGTGTCTGAATCGGTCCACGGACAGTGCTGCTGAATCCACTCCTCCTCATCAATGATCTTGCCCTCAGACCCGCTGGCAACGGTCGCACCCAACTGACGCATGAGCTCCTTGTGACGACTCTTGGCCTGCTTCTCAGCCACATGAGTCATGTACTGACCATGAGACTCCATGCAGAAGAGTTTCTTCATCTTGCGCTTGAGCTTCTTCGCCCAAGAGGGTCTACTCCAGAAGGCTCATCCCATCGTCATCATCAGGATCAGCCTCGGTCTCCATGTCAGTAGCTCCATGCGGAACGCTAGAACTTGGAGCCGCGGTGCCCCAATTCTCCTTCTTCCTCAGACGCTTGATCTCATGAGAAACTAGATCCCCAATCTCCAACAACACCTTAGGATAAACACGCTCCCAGGCCTTCTCAATGAGCAACATGATAAACGGTCCATAGATAGGGCACTTTCGCTCAGAGATGGCGGAAACCAACTCAGACCACATGACATGAGAGATATCCGAAGAGCCTCTAGTGTTTTCTTCCTTCTCATGTTGACAGAAAAGAAGCATGTCCACAAGGAAAGAGTCTACCATATCCAAGTTGCCAATGCGAGGGAAGAGGGTCTCCCTGAAGATGCGATGGATGATGTCTAGAAATGCAGGCAACTCATAGGTCTCCTTCTTAGTCACTAGGTGAATCCTCAAGGTACAGTATGGCTAGAGAGATTGCTTGTGAGTAGAAGTTGCATTGCGGTGAGGACGCAAGCCAACTAGGTTCTCAAGACCAAGATCCTCAAATTCAAGAAGCTCCATGAAGGCCTTCCACTTGACAGAAAGCAGCCTGCCATTTGTCATCCAAGTCAGAGTCTTGTCCTCATCTGTTCCAAGATGGACGGTGGCATAAAACTGAGCCACCAAATCAGCATCAAAGTCCTTGTTGAATTGCATGATCTTGAGGATGTTCAACTGAGAGCACATCTGAAGAGCCTCCCCAAAGTAGCCAGGATCCTTCTCCATAAAGGCAACATCGATGGAGCGAACATCAACAAAAATATTCTTGTTGGATTTGATCACATCAAAGTAGATGGCATACTGAAAACGGTTCCAGAATGGGTGGTTGACCAGGGTGGGTTCTTGAGCGACCTCATAGGGGTTGCGCCGACACTTCTCCCAAAATTCCTTGGCAGACAACTCTGTCACAGACTTGGTCCTTGGCTTGGGCTTGGGCTTGGACACACTCATCTTCTTCATTTGAGGATTAGGCGGAACACTTGATGAGGCCGCTGTTGTCTCAGAGGTGCGGTAGCGCTTGGAAGTTGCACGCCCGGGGTTTACACGGCGCGCATGCTGCTCAGAAGGACCATCACCTGGAACCAAACACACTGACACACGAAACAGCCAGGAAGAACGAGCATAAGCCACCAAACACAACAAAAGAGATAAAAAATTGGCAGGAATAGGATGGAATTGGGCAACCAGTGGTAATACCGCGATCCATAAGCGCCAGTACCGCCCTAATGGTAGTATCACTCCAATGGGAGCGGTAGTACCACTCAAGACGGGGAAACGGCGGTTCCCTACTGTCGTGGTCAAATCCGGCACTACCGGGATGCCAAATTCAAAAATACTCCTACCAATTATCAATCCAAAAAGTCTAGTCGCCTTCTCCAACCTACTCAAGCCTTGATTTATACAAAAATCGAGAGATGCAACCACTATTGCCCCTAAGACACTAGATCTGAAATCTAGACAAGAGGAGAAGAGGAACGGGGGCAATACCGGCATCCATGGCAAGAGGACGGGGTGGGATCGACTCCACCGAAGGAAATGGAGAGGGATGGCCCAAAGACGGCAGCCCGCCGGAGCCCTCCCGCGGCGAGTCGATGCTGGAGAGGTGAAAAGGAACGAGTGGGCGGTGCGAATGGGTATGTGGGAGACAAAACCTCCCCTGCCCTGACATAACCCCTTGGTCCCGCCCCTCAACGGTAGTACCGCTCTGGTGGGCGGTAGTACCGCTTGTCAACATAAGCGGTAGTACCACACACCACCAAAACACAGCAACGAGAACACTAGCGAGAGGACAAAAAACACACACCTCTTCAAGAGAGGGCGGTGGCCGAGGCCACCTATGTATGAGTCAAGAGGTATGGCGTCGCGAAGATTTTAACCTTGGGCCCATGACCAAAACTCGTCTTTGAGGCACAAGTACCATCAAGAATGGCTAATGTGAAAGACTTGATCTATTTATGCACAATGGGGGGAGAGAGAGTTCATTGAGAGAACAACACTCCCCCTATGTCCATGCCTACACCTAAACAAGACAACAAGTTGAAAATGGTGGAGTGTGCAAGGGTTCAAGCAACATCGCTCGAATCAATGATATTTAGCTCATGCCTTAATTAGCAAAATCTTGCTTCATCCAAAGGCTTCGTGAAAATATATGCAAGGTTATCATGAGTGTTGACATAGTTGAGCTCGATCTCCCCTCGCCTAATGTGATCCCGGATGAAGTGATACCGAATCTCAATATGCTTCGTCTTGAAGTGTTGAACCGGGTTGAGAGAAATCTTGATGGCACTTTCATTGTCACACCAAAGAGGCACTTTGTCACAAATGACACCATAATCCTTTAAAGTTTGCCTCATCCAAAGAAGTTGTGCACAACAACTACCGGCGGCCACGTACTCCGCTTCGGTGGACGAGAGAGACACACAACTTTGCTTCTTGGAAGACCAACTCACCAAAGAGCAACCAAGAAATTGGCACCCTCCGGAAGTGGACTTCCTATCCACTTTGTCTCCCGCCCAATCAGAGTCCGAATAACCTACAAGCTTGAAGTTTGCTCCTCTTGGGTACCATAAGCCAAAGTTTGGGGTATTAGCGAAATATCAAAAGATTTGCTTGACCGCCACAAAGTGGATTTCCTTAGGTGTGGCTTGAAACCATGCACAAATTCCCACACTCAACATGATATCCGGTCTAGATGAACAAAGGTAATGCAAGGAGCCAATCATGGAGCGATATACCTTTTGATCCACCGCTTTACCATTGGGATCTAATTCAAGTTGGCATTTGACGGGCATTGGAGTGGAAGCCGGCTTGACATCATTAAGCTTGAATCGCTTGAGCATGTCTTGAGTGTATTTGGATTGGTTGATGAAGGTTCCTTCTCTCCACTGCTTGACTTCGAACCAGAGAAAGAACTTCAACTCTCTCATCATGGACATCTTAAACTTGGAGGTCATGAGTGCGGCAAATTCCTCATTGAAAGCTTTGTTAGGGCAACCAAAGATAATATCATCAACATATAGTTGGCACACAAACAATTCCCCTTTGACCTTCTTGGTAAAAAGAGTGGGGTCAATTTTCCAAATTTCAAAACCGCGATCTTGCAACAACTCGGTAAGGTGGTTGTCGGTGTCAAAACCGGCGGATCTCGGGTAGGGGGTCCCGAACTGTGCGTCTAAGGCGGATGGTAATAGGAGGCAGGGGACACGATGTTTTACCCAGGTTTGGGCCCTCTTGATGGAGGTAAAACCCTACGTCCTGCTTGATTATTCTTGATAATATGAGTAGACAAGAGTTGATCTACCACGAGATCAGAGAGGCTAAACCCTAGAAGCTAGCCTATGGTATGATTGTATGTTGTCCTACGGACTAAAACCCTCCGGTTTATATAGACACCGGAGGGGGCTAGGGTTACACAGAGTCGGTTACAAAGAAGGAGATCTACATATCTGTATTGCCAAGCTTGCCTTCCACGCCAAGGTGAGTCCCATCCGGACACGGGACGAAGTCTTCAATCTTGTATCTTCATAGTCCAATAGTTCCGCCAAAGGATATAGTCCAGCTGTCCGGATACCACCTAATCCAGGACCCCCTCAGTAGCCCCTGAACCAGGCTTCAATGACGATGAGTCCGGCGCGCAGATTGTCTTAGGCATTGCAAGGCGGGTTCCTCCTCCGAATACTTCATAGAAGATTTTGAACACGAGGATCGTGTCCGGCTCTGCAAAACAAGTTCCACATACCACCATAGAGAGAATAATATTTCCACAAATCTGATCTGCTGACGTACCCCATAGCGTGGCATCACACCACAGCCAGGTCTTTATTCAAATCGTTTTTCATAACCTATCTTAGCGTGTTTCGCGAGGCGGTTTCCTTGGCACGTCTTGTCGAAGTAGAGATCATGTCCCCTTATTACGGGATTCCTATCACTACGGACGTGGGTAACCCAACCGCGCCATTAATTACAACGCTTGGGGGATAAGCGAGTTTTACCAGGCTGGTGGAGGCACATAGTTTCGTCCGCCCTTATCAAGGGATAAGGTTTCACCTTTTTCTACCCACGCCTTCTTCCTCCTTGCTCATCCATTTTCGCGCACTCGAGCTCCAGCGCCCAAGTACACATCCTTCTCCTCAACTCTCCCCAAACATGTCCGGAGCGGGAGGCAAGTGGATGGTCTCCTCCGTCACGGAGGGACACATCAAAAAACTACGTGGGGCCGGATACTTAGCTTCAGATATCACGCACCGGCTGCCAGCCACGGGGCAGATTGTCCCTACCCCGGAACCTCACGAAAGGGTGGTTTTCCTCCCCCACTTCGTCCGTGCACTGGGGTTTCCCCACCATCCATTCGTCCGCGGCCTTATGTTCTATTATGGGCTGGACTTTCAAGATCTGGCCCTAAATTTCATCCTCAACATCTCGGCGTTCATCGTCGTGTGCCAGGCTTTCCTCCACATCTGGCCCCACTTCAGCCTGTGGCTGAAGACCTTCAATATCAAGCCAAAGGTGGTTGGCGGCCAACAAGCGGAATGCGGCGGAGCTATGGTGGGCAAAATGCCCAACATTATATGGCTCGAGGGCTTCTTCGTGGAGACCATAAAGGGGTGGCAATCAGGGTGGTTCTACATCACCGAGCCGCGTGACACCAA
This sequence comes from Triticum dicoccoides, assembly GCF_002162155.2. Classification (NCBI taxonomy): domain Eukaryota; kingdom Viridiplantae; phylum Streptophyta; class Magnoliopsida; order Poales; family Poaceae; genus Triticum; species Triticum dicoccoides. The sequence goes on along the minus strand of NC_041384.1, from coordinate 204,958,289 downwards.
CTGGGTGGCGGCCCCCGAGTTTCGATCCGGAATCCCCACGCGGCTCACTTCCTGGAAGAAGAAGGGTCTGTCCTGGGGCTCATCGGTGGAGCTGGACGGACTCCAGAAGTGTATCCGGAACATGATAAGTAAGAAACTTAAGCTTGTCAACATAGTCTAGGTCATGCTCTTCTGCCGGATCCTCCCGTGTCAACAACAGGCTTTCAAATTATGGGAGTTCGACCCAGCCTAGCACCAGACTCTACACGAGCTCTTCGACACGACGCATAAGGACGTCTGGAAGGTGCTGTTAAAGGGCTCCGAGGTACCCCCTTCTCTTACCAAGGACCATGGGCTAAGCACGAAGCGCCCTGCGAATCCGGTAAGTTCTGTACATCTAGTAGGGTATTTATTTCCCATAGCTTAACCATGTGCGGGGTCTGAGCTCCCATGCCTTTGACAGGACTGGGTGGAGACATCAGAGCAGATTAACTGTCCGACCCCTCTGCCCGAAGACCCTGCGGACGCTCTCCTGATGGAGATGCGGACTTCGGCTCCTTATGAGGTGCCGGAGAAGACCAAGAAGAAGGCCACGGGAACCCGAAAGAGTTCCCGGCGCTAGGTGGTATCGGACACATCGCCTGATAACTCTGAGACGCACTCCTCCCGTGAAAACGAGGAGAAGGAAGATGAAGATTCTCCCCCTCCAGTCAGGGGAGACAAGAAAAGGAAGGCCGCCCCAACCGGGGAGGCCGAAGGGTCCAAGAAGGGAAGGACTCTCCTTCCGGACTGCTCCACCACCACCGCCGATGGCGAAGACAAGTGGCTGCTCAGGGGCAAGCCCCTGGCGAAGTCGTAAGTATTTGGATACTAGAGTAACTCATAACATACCTTTGTTGCACTGCTTCTCCTAACGTCGAATATGATTATGCAGTCCGCCCCGAGCCCGTAGCGACGTATCTTCGTTGGACGGTTCCTTGGACTCGTCGGACATGAATAGTGATACACTTCCAACCGCCTCCTCCCCTTGCCCTACGGACAATGCTGAGGTATTGTCTCAAGGGGCACCGAGCCGAGGGAAGATAGTCCCGGAGGCGCCTCAAGGAGACCTTCCGGACTCCATGAGCAAAGGGAGCAAGGCTCCCGGGGGCTCCAAGTTCGGCCCTCAGCCGAACACCGCGCCGGGACCTCCAGTGGTTTCGGACTCGGGCAGGCAGCCCCCTTCCAAAAGGGGCAAGCCATCCATGCCGGTGACCTTTGTCCATCCAGAGGCATCGTACGACCTGCTGGGAGGGCTTCACGGCGCTTCCATCGATGAACAACACCGCACTATTATGAGTGCGGTGATCAAGAAGGTTCAGTCCGCCAAGAGCGGACTGACTGAAGCCTGTGCCAGCCTTCTAACAGGCTTTGAGGTGAGTATTTAAAATATAGGAAAAATATTACCGCATAGACAGTAGCCCCTGATGCTCTGTTTGGTGTTCACAAAGAAAAGCCGAATAGAAGATTAAATAATATCTGCAGGAGTCTAATATAAGTATGTATGTATGCGTATGCAGGGTTCCCTGCTGACCTCTGTCACACTGACTGCGGAGGTCGCCGCACTGAAGCAGAACCTCGAGCGGTCTGAGAAAGAGCTCGGCCTTGCCAAGAGGCAGCTCGAGGAGAACAAAGGTAAGTAATACCTTGTTTATATAAAAAAGAAAACGTGGTTGCGAAATGAAAGGATCATCATGAATGTGCCAGGGGCCACGACCAAAGTGGAGACCCTGAAGCAAGCGCTGTCCGAGGCCGAAAACAAAGCGGCCAAGGAGCGCACCGAGCGGGAAAAACAAGAGGCACGGGTGGGCGAGGTGCAACAAGAGCTCCAGGATCTTGTGAAGAAGCACGAGGCTTTGGAGCCTGATTCGAAGACGCGAGAGTCCAAGCTTGCCGCGGCCCTTGAGAGCACAAAGCATGCCAAGGCTGAGGCCCAAAAGGCCCTCCAGGAGATTGAGGCGATGAGGAAGATAGCGGCGGGTAAGGCATTCAATATGCAAAGCAAGCATGTGAAAGTAAATTACTTGTTACTTACCCGAGTTCGGAGCTCTCCAGGAGCATTCGCAGATTTGCCTCGTAGCGTGTCGGATGCCGTGAAGTATTACCAGGCCGAGGAGGGAAGCTCGGCGGAGAAGTTGTTCTGGTCTCAGTATACTGGGACCGAACACCCGATGCTTGTGAGCGACCAGCTGAAGCAACTGGTCGAGCTGCACAAGGAGGTCGAACAGGCCATGAGGGGCCTTATAGTCCAGATGTGGCATGGCGACTCCCTTCCCAACAGCTACTTTGGCCGAGTGAGGCGGCTTGTGGATGCATGCCCTCGGCTGGAAGACATAAAGCGGTCCGTCTGCATCGAAGGTGCACGCCGGGCTTTTGCCCGTGCGAAGGTGCACTGGGCCAAGATGGATGCCGAGAAGCTGGTGAAGGAGGGGCCGCCGCAGGGTAAGGAGCATCGCCACCCCGAAATGTATTATGAGGGTGTCCTGAAGGGTGCCCGTCTTGTGGCGGACGAGTGTGCGAAGGATGTAATTTTTGAATGAACTTGCTCGTGTGATCATGTATTATGAAAACTTGTTCATGTGCGCTATGCAACGCTTGTTTGAATTTAAAATATTACCTTCTGTGCGGCTGTTCATGAAATCTGAGAGATGGCCAGTCGTCGGCTTCTGCCCCCATGCCACGAGTGCTGGGGTGTTCGGGATAAACCTGAGCACTCTTTTTCCCATTGTTGGGTCCTTCGAGGGAGGTGCTCAGCACAACGAACAAGGCAATCGGACTATAATGCTTTATCACTCTCACTTAGCCATAGAAGTCTACAATTTTAAATTTTGGCAAAGCCCCTAGTATTCGGAAGGCCAAATTCGGGGCCCTATACACGCCTTAAGCCAGACAAAGCCGACTCCTCGCTCTAAGCGGCATAAGTCTTTAGGGACTCGATACCTCTCAAACAGCGACCAACTCTCGCCTTATCATGATAGTCAGTTTTAGCTTTCTCTACTGAGGTGCTTGCCCAGATGAACCGGGGCACAATCGCAGTAGTTCTCCCAGTGCTACCTTAGCCGATATAGCGGAACGTAAGGTACCAAAATATGGGAGCCGGGCAAACCCAACTATTGACCCAAGACATGATTCAGAGCTGATGCATATAATGCTATAAGTTCGGGGTGCCGCACTGTCGAAAGTGTTCGGACTTCTCACGTCGTATTATGGGGTATGCTTAAGCCCCTGGCGTATTGGCCATACCAGAGTGTACGGGTGCTAAATGTCATGAATGAACATATATATATATATAAAGAAGAATAGAGAATGCGATAATAGTCTAGTGCTATGCATTGTTCATTCAAAAAGGTGCGTCGAAGCAGAATGATACAAGTAGTGCGATAAGCAAAAAGTAGGACTATTTGACATGTCCCCTCCAAGGGCAACCTGAGGAATGGTATTTTAAAGAGTGTATTTCACTCGTTATCAGAGACCACCTGGGAATTCCGTGGTGCGACGTAGCTTTCTGCCTCCTTGGCTGTTGCATCGTGTGTCCGGTAATCGTACTGCCGGACGGGGTTTCCAGAGATTAAAGTCCTGAAAGAGAGAAAAATAACAAAGCGGGAAGCCCCTAGTGCAGTTGAGCCGCGTCTTGGGGCGTGTCATAGTCGTGCCCCCCTCCCCACCTGTGCCCATGGTATTTTCAATGCGTAATTGTGTACGCGTGGCACGGATTTTGCCGTTTGGCTGGGACTGGGGCAGGGGCCGCATTGCTATGCGAGCTCAGAACGTGCCAGGCGGTCTTGTTGCCAATTACTCCGGGCGCACTTGAAGGTGTCCGGGTCTTTAATCGCCGAACTGGTGGATTACCTTAAGAGGCTGCTTTGCACTTCTACCGTGAGGGCTGCAGTGTGCTCCTCCATGCGGAGAGAGCGCTCTGTGTTTCCATTGACTGTGATGACCCCCCGAGGTCCTGGCATCTTGAGCTTGAGGTATGCATAATGCGGTACCGCATTGAATCTCGCAAATGTGGTTCGCCTGAGCAGTGCATGATAGCCACTGCGGAACGGGACTATATCAAAGATTAACTCCTCACTTCGGAAGTTATCCGGGGATCCAAAGACCACTTCCAGTGTGACTAAGCCTGTGCAATGGGCCTCTACACCTGGTATGACGCCTTTGAAGGTTGTTTTTGTTGGTTTGATCCTTGAGGGGTCTATACCCATTTTGCGCATTGTGTCCTAATAAAGCAGGTTCAGGCTGCTGCCGCCGTACATAAGGACTCGAGTGAGGTGAAATCCGTCGATGATTGGGTCTAGGACCAGTGCGGCGAATCCTCCATGACGGATACTAGTGGGGTGGTCCCTGCGATCGAAGGTAATCAGACAGGAGGACCATGGGTTGATCTTTGAGGCGACTGGCTCCAACGCATATACGTCCCTTAGCGCACGCTTGCGCTCCCTCTTGGGGATGTGGGTTGTGTATATCATATTCATCGTCCGTACTTGTGGGGGGAACCTCTTCTGTCCTCCGGTGTTCGGCGGCCGGGGCTCCTCGTCATCGCTATGTAACCCCTTATATTTGTTTTCGGCATTTAACTTGCCAGCCTGCTTGAACACCCAACCATCCCTGTTGGTGTGGTTGGCTGGCTTGTCGGGGGTGCCGTGTATTTGACACGAGCGATCAAGTATACGATCCAAACTGGACGGGCCCGGAGTGCTTCTTTTGAATGGCTTTTTCCGCTGACCGGGTTTAGAGCCTTTGAATCCGGCTTTGAGTGACGTATCCTCGGTATTGTTGATGTTGATGCAGCGCTTGTGTTTGTTGCGACGTGACCTGCCATTGCTATCCTTGGTATCCAAAGTACCATGGTTCTTTGATATGTTATTGCTGCGAGCCAGCCAGCTCTCCTCTCCCGCGCAAAGCGGGTCATGAGTGTCGTGAGGGCTGCTATAGATTTCGGCTTTTCCTGGCCAAGGTGCCGGGCGAGCCACTCGTCGCGGATGTTGTGCTTAAAAGCTGCTACGGCCTCTGCATCCGGACAGTTGACGATTTGATTTTTCTTTGTCAGGAACCACGTCCAGAATTGCCTGGCCGATTCCTTTGGCTGCTGAATTATGTGGCTCAAGTCATCGGCATCTGGTGGTCGCACATAAGTGCCCTGGAAGTTGTGGAGGAATGCGGCTTCCAGATCTTCCCAACAGCCAATGGATTCTGCTGGCAGGCTGTTGAGCAAATGCCGAGCTGGTCCTTTGAGTTTGAGTGGGAGGTATTTGATGGCGTGTAGATCGTCACCGCGGGCCATGTGGATGTGCAGGAGGAAGTCCTCAATCCATACCGCAGGATTTGTTGTGCCGTCGTATGATTCGATATTTACGGGTTTGAAACCCTCTGGGATTTGGTGATCCATTACTTTGTCTGTGAAGCATAGGGGGTGTGCAGCGCCTCTGTACTGGGCTATATCGCGATGCAGCTCAAATGAGTCTTGTCCGCTGTGTTCGGCCCGGCCGGATTTACTTTTACTATATCCGGCGTGACAGTTATTGTCTCGCATAGTGGGGCGCCCTCGTGATCCGTAGATCGATCTTGTGTGTTTTGCTTTGTCCTCCAATACGTCTCGGAGGTCTGGCGTATTTCCCCATGCCTTGACATTTTTATTTGAGTGGCGTCGGGGTGCGGGCTGAGCTTTTGGCTGAAATGCCTCTCTGTCGCGGCCACGAGGTGGCCGATCAGCCACGTCATACGCTGGAGATGTAGGCTTTGGTGCTTCCTCCTCCAGTCGGGGTAGCAACCTACGCTTTGGGTAACTCTTGGAGGGACGTTCGAGTTTATATTCCTCAGCCGCAAGGACTTCAGTCCATCTGTCAGCTAGCAAATCTTGATCAGCTTGAAGTTGTTGTTGCTTTTTCTTAAGGCTATTTGCCATGGCTATAAGCCGGCGCTTGAAGCGCTCTTGTTTGACGGGATCCTTAGGCACGACAAATTCGTCATCGTCGAGGCTTGCCTCGTCTTCGGAGGGAGGCATGTAATTATCATCCTCCGCCTCTTCATCTGCCGCTCTGTCGAGAGGGCTGGCTTCTCCATCCTCCTGCTCTAAATCTTGCTGGAGGGGATTGTTGTCATCTTCGGCACTGTCCGGAGTGCTATTATCTCATGTGCTGGTATCACCGCTTTTGCCTTGGCGAGACTTAGAGCGGCGCCGCTGACGTTGGCGCTTGGGTTGCTTCTAGGAGGGGTCATCCTTCGCTGTCCCGTCGCCATTGCCTTCTTTGGGTGTGTCCACTATA